>NC_088882.1:35380865-35512995 GCF_032884065.1 Artemia franciscana | reverse complement strand
AGACAAGGTAATGATAAAAAAAACAAAACAATACAAAACAATATATGCAGTTTGAAGACATGCAACAACAAGCATCACAAAGAATCACAAGTAAAATGTTAGAACTCAAAAAGTGAAGTTAGGTTAATCCTAATGAAATATAATTTCATTACAAGGTAATTAAAGCAATTATGTAATTACTGGGGAAAAGCTGAGAAAGAGTTTTTTCTTGGCATCTATGATGTTATGCAAATTTATACAAGATGATGAATGAATAAGAACAGCTAAAGCAAAAGGCATGGGAAAAAATATTCGAGGTAATGATAAACAAAAACAGATCAAAACGATATATGTGGTTAGAAGACATGCAACAACAAGCATCACAAGGAATCACAAGTAAAATGAAAAATTCCCAAGACGTGAAGGGGTTAGACTCTGGATACGACCTTGCCTAAAATGTAGTTTTTGCAATGAACCTAAACTGACTGTCTCCGAAGACAGATAGCTCAGCCGGTTTGTCAGATCTTGCAGATCAAAATTCTTGAGTGTGTTCCATATAAATAACAAGTACCATTATCACGTTGGCGTTATATTACAACTTCAGTAGATGCTTATTAAAATGCATCATCTTCTTTGTCTTGAGGGAGGCTATGTTCTATACTTTTCATCCAAATATACTACCTGATTCAACAGAGAAAAATACTAAGGAGGGACATACCTTCTGAAACATACATCTATAAAGAGGTTGCTGAGGCAGGAGGTAGTTGGCAGGATCTTGCTCGCCTGGCATTAAATCTACGTCTACACCCGACTGAAAAAAAAAGGACAGGATTAGATTTAATGTTTCTAAAGCATTAATCACAATGGCGTCAATTTACAGTAATTTGGGGGGGGGGGGTAAAATGTACTTTGAAAATCTAGCGGGAAAGGATTATTTAAAAAATTAAAATGAAAATACCAAAAAAAGTTTAGCAAAATCTTAGAGAAAATTTCAGATAGCCGGTTAAATGATTGGCTCGGGGGTTTTGGAATTATAAAAGAAGAACAGGCAGGTTTTAGAAAAGGTTATAGTACTACGGATAGAGTGTTTATTTTAAGTGGATATAGTTAAGTGGATGTGGGGCTACCTTCTTGTTTAATTCGTTTGCTTGTAAATATGTATTTTGAAATTAGTGCAATGGTGAGAGTATATGAGTTGGGTCTTTCGATGCCTTTTGAAGTTAAGAAGGGAAGCACAGGTCTTTTTATTTTGGTCTTTTTATTAAGACATTGTTGAATTTTTAGTAAAAATGGGCTCCAAAAGTGAGAATAGGTTCAGTTGTTTGTGGATGACACTGCTCTTGTGATGAATTCCGCACATGATTTACAGAAGGTAAATGTTCAAGAATTCGGGCAAATGTTCAAAAATCAAAAGGTTATATTTAACAAGAGGAATGATAAATGTGAAAGTAAATTTTGGTTTGAAGGGGAGGAGATACAAGATGTAGATAAAATTACATAAGGTTATATTTTTCAAAGTAATGGAAGATGGAATTCACATATAAAAAGGGAACATTAAACCGAGGAAGAGCAGCAATGTTTACAACTTTCCGGAATAAATTACGGGAATACAAAGTTTGTCTTTACATAAAAGGGTCTTTTTATTGAGAATAATCCCCATTCTATATTATGGAGCAGAGGTTTGGGGGCATGAGAAAGCGGCTCAGCTAGAGTGTGTTCAATTAGGATACTTTAAGAGTTTGTTTGAGCTGCATAGAACGACTGACTTCTAGTTTTTAAATAGTGATCTAGGTATATGGCCACTAAAAAATTACAGTCTAGTCTCCGGCTTAAGCTCCGCCTGTTCAACAGCAACGTCCTGCCCGTCCTCCGCTATGCATCTGAAACATGGCATCTCAACCAAGAACAAGAGAGGAGAATTCAGTCGTTTGGAAGCATGTGCCTAGGTAGACTTTTCGGCATCCATTGGACCCAGAAGGTAACGAACGAGCACATTAGAAAAATCACAGGTCAACCGTCCCTTATCGAGACCATACGAAGGCGCAGGTGGAATTTCCTCGGGCATGTTCTGCGCATGGATGATTCCAGAATTCCCAAGTCTGCTTTTTTCTGGTTACCCAAAGGCACCTGCCACAGAGGAAGACCCAAAAATACACTTCATCATACCTACAACAACGACCTGCAGCACTTCCACACCTCAATACAGCCAGAGTGGGAAGACATCATTGCAGCCACAAGTTTTAGAGACGACTGGAGACTCTTCTTGGACACCTCTGGAGGCACAGGAGGATCTAAGGTCTAAGGTAAGGTTAAATTTTTGCCGAAAATCGTCCAGTTATCGAGTGGCAGGTTGCTTAAGACAGCTTGAGAAGATTTATTCTCGCAGGAAAAAAAGATCATAGCCACTAAAAATAAAAGACATTTTAGACAAAAACAGGGCTTTCTTTTGTTTGGAATGAAGGTAGAAAACCAATGGATATAACACAAACTGGGAGAATGAGATTAAGATAGCATTAGAGAATGGAGTGAGGAGATAAAAAAAATCAGGAACACTAAAGTTTTATAAAGATGTTAAGGTGGTTTATGGGCAGGAATTCTAACTTAAGCTGAACGTATCAGCTAAATATTGGACGTTGTGAATGCAGTTCAAGGCTAATTGCCTGCCAATTACCGCAAGATTTAAAAGATATTCTAAAGGATGCTTTATGATGAAAATATATATATTGATGAAAATAAATATAATATAATAAAAATTATATATAAATATATAAAAAATATATTGATATATATATTTGGCAGCTTTGCAGAGTTAAAGAAGATTATTTGGTCCTTTACCTGAGCCGGTGCCAGGGGCCCTCTACGATAAGGGAAGGTATAATTGAAAAAAAAACGAGTTGATACTTACAGGTGTCTTAAACAGTAAGTCGCCTCAGTTTATTTGTATAATAGCGAGATTTTTTTATTTTACTGACCGTATTTCCAAGTATTAAGTACTATTATTAAGTTAATGTTGTGTTTCAATTCAGTGTTTTATGATGGTCGCTGATCAAAGTTTTATGTTATTTATGCCTTGTATTTATGTTGTTCATTACTATGTTCATTACTGTGTTCATGGCCGTATATTTGGCTTTGAAATACAATTATCTATCTATCTATCTATTCGCTATGAGAAGTCTGCCCTCAGCCAGATTCGAACTCATCCTCATACCCTCAGACAGGAGTTCCTGTAGTGTCGGCAGGCTTCTTTTCTCGGTGCAGTAATGGCATGTTAGAAGAACATAACTTGCATCCACCTGATGCTGACGAAATACACAGAACTTTATTATCATAATTCCTTATGCTCTAAAATTTGAAATTAATTTCAGGCTAACATATCCAATAACGTGACTGCTATTCATTAAGAAGTGATAAATTGTTTCAATGACACTTAATCAAAGTTAAATTAAACTTAATAAAATATAATAAAAATTTAATTAAAACCCAAACACCACAAGTATTTTCTACCTCATTTTCACTACGATTTACGAGTTTTATTGAAAACGACGTCGAACTTGAGAATTTGTGGAAATATAGAATTTTATCGGTTGGTATATTATGGAAATTTGTGAAATCTTATTAGTTGGCTTGTTATGTCCCGAATCTCTTTGTTTTTACAAAATGTTTCATCATTTATTTTTATTATTATTTATCTATTACCCAAAATAAATAAAGTCACTGCAGAGTACAAAGAAAGAAACAAATAAATAAGAAACACAAATATACTGCACCAAAGGAATAATCAAGTGGCATTTCAAATTGCTGCAAACATAAATTATTTACATTTTATTGCAAAAAAAGATTTTGTTTCTTTTTCTTTTTTTCTTTTTCTTATTCTTTTTCTTTTTCTTTTTTTTCTTTTTTGAGCACTGAGGATGACTTGGCGGAGGTCCTTGTCGAAATATTTGCTCGTTTTTCGTTTTCATTTTTGCTACTGGCTGACAAAATCCTCGTTTTCTTCCCTATTTGATTTTACTTTTCATTTATTATATCCTTTCCTTTCCTGGTTTCATACGTCATGTATAGCCAGTGTGGTCTTTGAATGGATTCTTTTTAAATCTATTTTCTTAAGAATGAGAAAAACGCCAGAAGCGAACAAGATAGAGTGGTCACAGAATGTTGAGCAGAGCTTGGCCAACGGACGTCTGTTACGCTCCTTGGCGTATTCTAACTGAACTATCTTATTAGACCCTGAGCTGGAGCAGGTTCGGGATATTGTTAGTAATAGAAATACTTAAACACCAGAGAGAATCTACGAGAGGGATAAAAAAAAACCAGGGATAGAAACAAAGAAGAGAAGAACTAGAACATCGTTAAAGGAAAGAAGTTCACATTAATCTACGTTAAGAGAAAGTCAAATAACGGAGATAGAAGTACCAACGAGAGAAACGATATTCTTTCTGGGCATTAATGCTATCGAGGCGAAAATGTTATCAGCTTCTTATTTAAGTTGAGGAAGAATAAACCTATACTCAACCGGTTTATGACGATGACGGACCATATCTTATTTCGATTTGCCTTCAAGTCATGTTTAAGGTGATTTAGACTCTTTTCAAAATTCCTAAAAATGTGTTTCCACAATAAAAATTCGTTATTCTACTTAATCCATATAATAGTCGCTATTTCCGAGTTATCGGTGACTGAGAATTGTTTTTCCTTAGACAGTTCTTTTGGAAACACGAACTAAAATTTTCGAGAACACGGACCTCAGTTTGCTCTTTACTAGGTTGCTCTACTGTTAGAGCCATGATGGGTGACTGTGAACCTCAAGTCGAGGGTTTTCAACGACTCTAATTTCAATGGGGTAATTTTATGTAATGTTGACAACCTTAAAGTCGAGAACCTCCACTCTAATCCTCTTTCTTATGTTCCGTATCCTCCTCAACTCTTGAGGAGGTACCAAAGCATGTCATTTTTTGTGCCGTATTTTCTGTATTTTGCTAGCACTGGCAAGAGAGAGTTTCTATCGCTTTCCCATGCAACAAAAAGTTTTTTTTGCCCAAGCAAAAAAAGAAATTCGTTTTTTGATAGGAGAGAGAAGTTATAGAAGTTATAAACCTCTATTTTATGGTTTTCAACGGTCCAAATTTTAATGGTATATTTTTTAATTTCAGTTTGACGTCATGTTAAAATGAGTTTCAGGCTCCGGGAAAACATACGTTCAAATTTTCTGGCACTGGTTTAGTGGCAATTAGTTCACCAATAAAATCGATATTACCCATTTGAAAAACAGTCTTTTTTGTTTTTAAACATGAGGAGGGGGACTATAAACCTCTAACTTATGGTTTTCAACAATAGCAATGTCAGTGACATGATTTATTTAAATTTGACGTCATGTTTGAGGGGGCTTTTTTTTTAAAGTCTTGAAAAAATCCTGACTAGGTATTATTACTCTATTGAATTTCGATAATAGTTATCATTTCTGAATAAGTGTTCATTGGTAAATGTTTCTCAATAGACAATTTCTAGCAAAACACGCTTTCAAACTGTTGGTCACTATTTATCTTTGCTGTGCACCCATTGTGGGTGCACATATCCTTACTGACCTTCTCCGATTGGGACATGGACCCAAAGATAGTCATTCGTTGTGCCCTATGGTGCTTAACTCTGGTATTTTCAAGACAAATTTCTAAAACATCACGCAGATATCAGTGTTCATCAATGTTAACCAGTTCACCGGTCAAACTAGTTTTACCCATTCAGAAAAATAATTTTTTTTTGTTTTTCAAGATGGGGAGGAGGGTATACATTTCCAGTTAATGGTTTTCAACGATGGTAATTTCAATGGATTATTTTATATTTCGTTATGACGTCAAGTTTGAGGAATGTCAGTCTCTTTTTAGAAATTCTCGAAAAAAGTCCTAATCAGATATTATTATTCGTCGAATTTCAATAATCGTTATGATTTCTGAATCTTTATCCATTGGTAAACGTTTCTCAATAAATAGTTTCCAAGAAAACGCGCTATCCAATTTGCAACCATAATGAGAAAACTAAAATACAAAGAGAGATTTACACAGATAAACTAGTAATTCCTATTAGAAATTTCTATTTCAAACAATTCTGGAAATATGCAAAATTATAGTCTAATCAGGATTAACAATCAGCAAGCCATGGCGATCACGTATCTAGGACTTCTGCTTATTTTTTCCATCAAGTTTCACCACTCTAAGCGTTTTCCAAGATTTTATGCCCCCCCCCCCCTCAAACTCCCCAACAGCTCTGAGACACGATATCCTTCTAAATATTAAATTTCATTAAGATCTGATGACCCGTTCGTAAGTTAAAAATACCTCATTTTTTCTAATTTTTCCGATTTAACCGATTTAACGATATGCGAAAGCCATGTTTCTCCTTCAATTCAACCGGTTGCCCCCTCGGTGGCAACTGTTAAAAAAGATTACGACGACGTAAAAACAGCAGTGAAATCTTTGTTATCGGAACAAAAAATACAAAAGGAGATTTACACAGATAAACTAGTAATTCCTATTAGAAATTTTAATTTCAAACAATTCTGGAAATATACAAAATTACAGTCTAATCAGGATTAACAATCAGCAAGCTATTCCTTTACCATCTGGTGTCATACAGCATTTATAATCCATTTTTTGTGTCGACTGTTAAAAGACTTAAGTCTTCTTTTAACCACGTTAATTATACCAGAAATAGCTGGTTAATTATACCGGCTTGTCAATTTGGTCTTTGGGGCGATCTGAAACGATTCTTTCTGGCAACCGACTTATAAAAATTTCAGGTAGTTGAAAATATTTTATGGGACTGTTCGAAAACAGGAAAATACATCGAAAAATGGTTGCAATCATCTTACAGGTTATTGTCTTCTGCTCATGATACTACCGATTTTGTTCCAAAAACAATATCCTTCATAGAGTACACTTGTGAAAAAGAGCTAGACATTTTCTAAGATTTCTAAGCAATTAGGGGAAATAGAGCAAAATCCTAGCAAAAATTTTGTAGCATCTTCAAGAAGCTACACCCTGATATTAAAAGCGGTATCTTCCGCCAATTAATACTTGAGTACTTTTTAAATATAATTTTTAAATTTTAACATGGAATTTTCGAGTTCCATCAGTTCACTTAATCACGGCCTTAAATATACATAAGCAATCAGCAAATAGAAGAAGTAGAAGAAAAAACTTACGGAAAGCTGTACAAGATGTGTATCCAGATTTCTTATGGCATCAACAGTTCCTGCTTGGGTATTTTTAAGAAGATACTGGGCCTTTTCCAGGACACTTCTATCCTTCGTTTGAGCACTCAGTGAATCACCTAAAACAAATTTATTTGTTTTAGCCCCGTGTGCAGCAGGGCGAGGTCTCTATTCTATATTTATTTAATAAAACTCATTTGATTTTTTTTTTTTTTTAGTTTCATCACTCTTTGTTGAACAAATATAGAATACAGGCCTCTCCCCACTGCCCGCAGGGCTCATGGACTAATACGCTTCGCTATATGAGTAATATTATCTGTAATCAAGCCCACTTTATGCATTTTTAGTTTGCTCCATGGAGGAGGAGGGTCAACCAAAAATGGATGCTCTTCTTTAATAATGACAAGGAAACAATATGTGATCGTCAGAATCTTGCTATATGCAGTAATACGCACTTTAGAGCACTTGGAATGAAAGTAAACATTTACCTTAATAGTGAACACTATTCGATACAAGTTTGTATTCCTGACTCTGAACCTAAAGCGACCTCAATTAGATTTCCTACCCAACTCAAACTCCAAAGTCACAGTCTCTAACAACTCCGATTTTCTTAACACTATATAAGCGTTGATTACGATTTCCCGACTCCCAAAAGATATTGTTTACTATAGAAATAGCTCCTGCTTTTCAATTTTAGCTTGTATTCCTGACTTCGAACCTATAGTTCGAACCTGCATTACACTTCTGAATCAACTCCAAAGTAACAATCTGTAACACTTACGATTCTTGTCACATCAAATCAGCGTTCCGATTTCCCGACTCAGATCCCAAAACCTCTTGTTTACTATCGAAAAACCTCCTTCTTTTCGATACAAGTTTGTGTTCCTGGCTCTGAACCAATTGCGACCTGAGTTACGCTCCCAACCAGACTCAAAAATCACAAACCCTAACATCTCCAACTCTCATAAAAATAAAATTAGTTATAATTCCAAATATACGACTCTAATCCAGAAAACCTGCATTAATATTTGATCAGGTACTGCTTTTTATCAACAGTTTGAACCTTTGACTTCAAATCGAACTGACCTCAGTTAAATTCCTTGCTCGGCTTCAGAGCCTTGATTTCGAACGACTCATGAGTCCTTTAACATCGACCTGTTATTAATTCCGATTTCCCAAATCCAACCCCAAAACCTCTTGCTTGATATCGAAGCAGTTTCTAATTTTCAATACAAGTTCTTATTCCCAACGCAACCTAAAGTAACTCGAGTTATGCTCCAAACTCGACAAGTCACAATCTCTAACGGCTCCAGCTCTACTTTCATTAACAACTTGTACCCCCGTCTTCGAATCGAACTGACCAAAATTATAATCCTTACGCCATCTGAGCATTGCTTTCTATTGAACCTGAATTCTTTAGGATTAAGTCAGCATTAATTTCAGATCCCCAACTCCCAAACACAAGTTAAGTATAAGGAATAAAAATGTGTTTACCTGCTATAATAACACGAACCACTTTTGTTACATCTTCTTGTGTTATCTCTGTTCCCAATTGACCAATCAACAAATCTGTCATCATTTGTAAAGCTAATAGCGATCCAGCCTCCTCACTTGATTTAGATCCACTAACATTCAGGCCAGAAATAAATGCCACATATTTGCTTGTTTTAGAAAACGGCCGAATTTCAGGATTTGGCAACCCAGCAAAACAGTAATCAGATACAATAAATTTTCCTGTTTCATCCTCATAGCCACGAAGCGCACAGACAACACCTGAAAATAATTGAGAAGAAAATGAACCAGCTATTTTGAAATAGATCAGTGATTTCATGGCTTTAAGCCACAAGGCTTAAAGTTATGCCAAAGCCACAAGCCACAATGGCTTTTCAAGCCACAAGGCATTTGATCTTTTACGAAGCTAACTTCACTTACGGTATTCTTTAAATCCTTTTTACATAAAGATATTAAGATCAGAGCAATTAATCAACGCTCAATCATGTAAATAATTCCCTTTAATTTAAGAATTAATACGAAAAAATCGGACCATTGATTACTGAATGATTTCCTAAAAAAAACTCGATCATCTTCACAGTACAATTTAGCCTTGAAAATATAAGCGAAATCAAAGCCCCGGACACTGTTGCAACATACTGCCTGTATATTAAATTCGCAGCCATCATGTTGTTTAAATACCAGAATTGAAAAGGTCAAAACGACATGGGCATGGGTTAAGTGAAGTGGATCAAAGATTTCACTGGCAGGCATACACATCCGAATTTATTTAAAATAAAAATAATTATTTTAAAAATAGGTATGTTCAAAAAGAAGTGTTTTTTTAAAATTATTTATTTATTCATGAATATCTATTTTGCCCCCTTCAAAGTGATCCTTCACGTATTAAACTTTTGCTAAAAATTTTCCAATCCTCAAAGCACTTCAAAAAATCATTTTTTTTTTTGACGATCCATCTTCTTCTTCATCTTCTATGGCCTGTATTCTATGTTTCCCCATCTTCTATGACATCTTTATCTCCTAAATTGTAGCTTAGCGTGGTGCTTTCATGTACATCATCACGTTTGGAAACAAGAAAAGTCACTTGGGGCAAGATCTGGGAAATACAGTGGCTGTACCATTACTAGCATGCTGTTTCTGGCAAAAAAGGTCGCACAGGCAACATTGTGTGACCAGAGACGTTATCATGGTGAGATGTTATCGTGTAAAAGCCAATTTTTATTCTTCCAAAAATATGGGCGGTTCTGGCGATTACTTTAGCGCAACCTGTGCATAATTTGCAGGTGACCGTTCTACCGTGTGTCAAGAACTCTTGATGAAACACGTCCTTACAATCCAAGAAAATGGTAAACAAAATTCACAAATGAGGGAACTTGGCACGCACTTTTCGGTTAGACTAGTGCGGCAGTTTCCATTGTGATGATTGAGCTTTAGTTTCCACTTCATAACCATAAACCAATGTTTCGTCACCAGTTATAACGCTCTGAGAAAACTGGGGTTGTCGCGGACAGAATCCAACAGAGTCCAGAGCAATGTTGATGCTATGCTGTTTTTTGGTCAAAATTGGGCCAAATTGGCAGAAATTTATCGACAACCATTCTCATACCCAAATTACTAGTAAAAATCAAAAGACACGAGCCAATCGCTATGTTGAAATCTCCAGCATCTTCTCTAGTGGTAATACAACCACTACCCATTACTATTGGTATGAAGATATATATATATATATATATATATATATATATATATATATATATATATATATATATATATATATATAAATATATATATATAAAATAAAAACAAAATATCTATTGCTCCCACCTAGCAAAAGTGGTTCGTATGTCTTTACGTCAATGTAAACGAAAACTAAAAAGAAAAAAAAAAAAAACAAAAAAAAACACAGGTAATATTCTTATATTCACTTTTGGAATTGACTTTAGGACTCGACTGAGTAGTGCTAGATGGCGTTGGTTGCTTCATTCGGATAAAAGCTTGAGTTTGCTCTCTTACCAGTTTCCGGTACTCTTTGGTAACTAAACTCAGTCTCTTGCTAAAACACCCTGACCAAATGGTGCTAAAAAGCACCAGGTGACTATCTAAAAAGAAAAGTAGGCACTGAGTAGTTTAAGCATATTGAGTGAGTTCCAACATTGCACCGACCCCAGCTAATAGGTGGATTGAACAGAGATATATAAAGGAGATGGAAAGGATCTGGAAATCCCATAAGAGTGTGTATACTATCATAGAAGAATAAGGAAAATGAAAATCGAATAGTCCATTCACTTAGTCGAGCAGTAAGCACGCTAGACTTGAAGTCCTTATCCGTGAGGATAGGGGTTCCAGTCCTGACGTTGCTGGTTATTTGGTTTGGAATGAGGGTCAGTGCCCCAACTTTGTAAGCTCAGCCAGAGCCAACCCTGCCCTAAATGGGTACCTCGAGATATCTTGGGATAGTAAACAAGAACGGAATGCGAAAGCACAGTATTGCCGGCCACCAACCCCCAATTGCACTTTCTGATTAAAGGGCCACGAAACAGAGAACAGAGCCGACGTTAGGGACTATAAAGTCCAATGCCGTGTTTTCTGCCTTTTTTACCATTCACTTAGGATCTCTACCTTAAGGCAATAAATGCCAAAGCATGTCAGGAACACTTTTCGTCACACTTGTTACATACTTTTTTAGGGTAACTTGAAATTCTATATTTTATTATCTCAACTATAGTTTGATTTTTTGCTTAGAAAACTAAGCAAAATGACTATCTAAATCTATTTTTTGAAATTCCATCCAGGCTAGTGGTAATCCAAATGTTTAGTTGGGTGTCTTCTTCAATGTTCGCTCATTCAAGTGAATTGAGTGAATTCAGCTCCCTATCGTTCCATGAGCCTTACAATAGAAAGTGGGATCTTCTCATAAGGACAGCGAGTCCTTGAAATATCAAAAAATAATTAGGGGCAAATTTTCCGGCTTATGCTAAGAATGATAAGGTAAGGTGAAGTAAGAAAGGTCTTACAACACACCAATACTTTTACAACACAAATGCTTTTGGTGTTCACTTACACTCAAATTAAGCTTCAGTAAATTTGTTCTGATAAGCTTCACTGACCTGGGTAGAATTACTAGCAAAGATAGTGAATAAGTTGAAGATATAAAAAGCAGACTAACTAAGGTGCAGGGTGTTTTCGGAAGAATAGGAAGATAGTCTGCAAACTAAAATTAGAAATTTGAAGCTACAGAATTGACATTGGGCAAGCATGGCTCTGCAATGTTGGCGCATCGACAAGATAATGAAGATCTATTAACTATTTTCCAAAGGAACTATGTAAGTACGGTTTTAGGCACTCATTTCACTCTTCATAATAAAATCAATAAGAAGTAGATTTAAGAATAAAAATTCGACAAGTTAAGATGGCTAGAGCAGATAGGTTAAGGTGGTTTTACGGATGAAACCTGGCAAATTTTCTAAGCCCATCAAAGACTATCAAGCTGGGACCTAACAAGAGTGGACCTTCGTCGAATGGGACGGAAAGATGTAATAAGGAAGGGTTTAAATAAGGAAGGACGGTGGTAGAGAGTGAGGCCTTGAATAAATTGGCGTGGCGGAGGAGTAGCCTCATGTGACTTGGTGCTGCAGTGAGTTGTAGTTAACTCGACAACATTTTAAGGATGTAACATGGCAAATTTCCAAAGTCTGTGTTTTATGGCCATCCACCCAATACCAAAGCCTGTTTGGCATTGAAGGCCAAAAGTTGGCCTTCCTCGTTTGCGCTTATTGGATATCAAACTGGGGCTAAATAAAAAGCAGGTCGTCCTAAATGGAAAGAGGAAACTTTACGAAAGGATTAAAGATAAAGGCTTGGAATAGATTGGAGCGGAGGATAAGCGTGCACGGCTGTACTCCAGACGGCTTAGCGCAAAAGTAGGTTGTTACCACTAATAGTGAAATAGGTTGTTAGCAGTAGCAGAAGGGCAGTAGTAGTGCTAAAGCGGTAGCAGTAGTAGCACTTTTCTTGGTAGTAACTGTATTTTTGCTGTGAACGAAAAGATCACTATCACTTTCTAAGCTGAAAAAAGATAAAAGGGCAGGAGGGGACATCTCCCAGAAGCAATCTAAATCAAACAAATCCCAGTTGGAAAATTTTATTTTGAAGCTGCAGTAGCCATTTGTTGGTTTAAACTAAGTATCTAACTGAGATAATTGAGCTACTAAATCCATTGCTCTGTGAACGTTCTATTGAAGGTGTTATTTGTTAACTCTATTAACATTCTATTGAAGTTGTTATTTTACAGCTGCATATGTTTCTTGCATAAACTACCCTGTTCTTGAAATTTATTAGCAGATAATTGAGCAACTAAATCCATTGTTCTGTTAACGTTCAATTGAAGTTGTCATTTTACAGCTGCACATGTTTCTTGCATAAACTACCCGGTTCTTGAAATTTGTTAGCAGATAACTGAGCTACTAAATCCATCATTTTGTTAACGTTCTATTGAAGTTGTTATTTCACAGCTGCACATGTGTCTTGCATAAACTACCCTGTTCTTGAAATTTGTTAGCCGATAACTGAGCTACTAAATCTACCATTCTGTTAACGCGCTATTGAAGTTGTCATTTTACAGCTGCACATGTTTCTTGCATAAACTACCCTGTTCTTGAAATTTGTTAGCAGATAACTGAGCTACTAAATCCATCATTTTGTTAACGTTCTATTGAAGTTGTTATTTCACAGCTGCACATGTGTCTTGCATAAACTACCCTGTTCTTGAAATTTGTTAGCCGATAACTGAGCTACTAAATCTACCATTCTGTTAACGCGCTATTGAAGTTGTCATTTTACAGCTGCACATGTTTCTTGCATAAACTACCCTGTTCTTGAAATTTGTTAGCAGATAACTGAGCTACTAAATCCATCATTTTGTTAACGTTCTATTGAAGTTGTTATTTCACAGCTGCACATGTGTCTTGCATAAACTACCCTGTTCTTGAAATTTGTTAGCCGATAACTGAGCTACTAAATCTACCATTCTGTTAACGCGCTATTGAAGTTGTCATTTTACAGCTGCACATGTGTCTTGCATAGACTACCCTGTTCTTAAAATTTATTTTGAAATTTCTATTCTTGAAATTTATTTTGTGACTAAAAACTGACACAAAATTGCTGAGCCTCTTCTTATTTGAGCAATCACCCACACTCCTGCAGCCAATAAGCACTCTCCCTTGAACAGTAAATTGACATTGATCCTCGATCATCAATGTAAAAACAATACAAAATTTAAAAAGCATACATCCTGACAAATAAAGAATACAATATTTTCTCTCTCTTTCTTTCTTTCTTTCTTCATCTATTAATTTATCTATATTTGTCTGGTCGGTTCATCCTTTCTTTTTTTTTTATTAAGTTTTAATCGTCAGTACATGAAAGAAGGTGTTCGGAATGAAAAGCTAGTTTATATGGTTGACAAAACTAGCTGGCGCTTACCCACAGGAGCTACGGTTTTGAAGGGAACCAAGGGTTTTTTTTTCTTTATTTTATTCAAAATTAATCATGATTTACTTATTAGTGGTGAATTTCAAAATAGTTTTACGCACGTATAATAGTTTTGAAATTCCCAGGGTCAAGAACTAGTTTTACAGGGAAAAACTAGTGGAGGTGCCGAGCATGAATGCAATATTACGATTCATCACCAGACATCACCAGTTCATGAAAAAGAAGAAAACAAGATTACCAGTGACAAAAAGTCCTTTATCAATATTTCCTTCCAGTTTGATACGCTGAATTTCATCTTCAAGAATAAGTTGGTCTGTATCGCTGATATACTTTGAGCAAGGAGGCAGAGGTAAGAGGTTGTGCTAAAAGAGAATATTATTATTGACAAGGTCTACTTTTTTAGAAAAAATTTGCCAGAGAACAAAATGGTAAGGTAAGAATAATTAACTTTTATGGCAAGTTTTCTTTCTATATGTATTTCAATTCTATGATTTTTCTAGGTTTTCCTATTGTTATCTTAGCGACGAAGACCACACTGCCTTTCCATAACAAACAAACACAAAGTAGAAACAATAGGGAAATTGTTTTCAAGACAGTGGAAATCAATTCAGTGGATATTTCGGCCCTATGTCCAAGGGCCGTCTTCAGCCCAACGCGAGAAAGAAAAAATATACATATATATAAACTTACATTAAAATGGGAGAATAAAAACTGTTCGTTTGAACTTCGTTGAAGTAAGGAAGCTAGGACTGTTTTTTTTAAGTTTAAAAAACATTATTAGTTTCAATTCTTAAATTTTAATGCAAGTTTATATATATATATATATATATATATATATATATATATATATATATATATATATATATATATATATATATATATATGTATGTATATACTAGCTGTTGGGGTGGCGCCTCGCGCCACCCCAACACCTAGTTGGTGGGGCGCTTCGCGCCCCCCAAGCCCCCCCCCCGCGCGCGTAAGTCGTTACGCGCCATTGTAGTTGTGTCCCTGTGTCCCACCTGTGAATAGAGATAGATATATATATATGTTTTTAATTACATAAAACATGCGAATATACAACATTCTTCGCTGTCCCATTGTCTGTGCATATAAATAGATTGTCAGGTTTACTGACTCTTGAACATGCAACATATAATTGTCCATGGGAAAAATAATCCGTATTCAGATCTAAACCTCATCATTCTAATGATGTGTCCCTGTGCCCCGGTCGTCATTTATATTCCCTGTGTCCCGGTGTCCCAGATTGTAATTTCTCTTTGAGTGTCCCGGTCGTCATTTATATTCCCTGTGCCCCGGTGTCCCGGTCGTCATTTGTGTCCCGGTCTTTAATTTCTCTTTGAACAATCCCTGTGTCCCGGACGTCATTTATATATCCCTCCTGTGCCCCCGGCGTCCCCGTTGTAGTTGTGTCCCTGTGTCCCGGTCGTCATTTATATTCCCTGTGTCCCGGTCGTGATTTGTGTCCGGGTGTCCCAGTCTGTAATTTCTCTTTGAGGTTCCCGGTCGTCACTTATATTCCCTCTGTCTCGGTCGTCATCTGTATCCCGGTCTGTAATTTCTCTTTGAGTGTTTTTTCTTTTTAGTTTTTTTTTTAGTTTTTTACCTTTTTTCTTATTTCAGTTTTCTTTTTCTTCTTTATTTTTCAGCGTCACTATGAAGTACATATCGACGAACCTTTGTTTTTTTAACTTAAATCTGGTAGGCATTGATGACCTTATCCAAGTCAAAATCCCAAACCCAATCATCATCGCTATCATTTTCAGTTTTGATATGTTTTGACTCTCGCTGTCCAGGTGGATTTTCATCTAACTGCGCGGTTTTGCGTTCTTTAGCCGCAAGCCTGTTTTCTTGCTGTTCTTGTGATTCCCCGGCACGTTTTCTTTTCTTACTTTCACTATCAGCCGCAAGCCTGTTTTCTTGCTGTTCTTGTGAATCCTCGGAACGCTTTCTTTTCTTACTTTCTCTATCTGCAGAAGTTTTTTTGCATAAATTCTTTGAGCAGCTTCCTCGGCTGTTGCCATTGTAGGTTCTTCAGTCATTTTACAATTAAACATTTTTCCGTGAACAAATGTCTTAAATACCGTTAATGACGTCACCGTCATAGCAAAAATGACGACAACTAACTTCATGACGTCAGTCGACACAAAAACATGACGTCACCTGACAGACAGACACACAGACAGACAACTTATTTTTATATATATAGATATACATCATATACATATATACATGTATTTTGGGGGTGATACCTGACACGGGGATGCCATGGATATTCTGTGGTAGCCACAACACTTGGCTGGGTAGAGAATTTAAAGTGGCGAAACCCTATATAGGCCAGTGTATTCTCCTGATGAGCCCTTGTGTTGGGTTGTTGCCTCTGAATTATTTGTCTTTATTATTTTTTCTATTGTTTGGTAAATGACGACTTATACTTATTGACGACATGACTGCCTGTCCATGGATTATTCTTTATGGTTGATTGTGTATGGCTATGCTGTTTGACCTATGTGATTGTATGGATGAGTAGGGTTAAGGCCTCATTCAAGTACTGGTCTATATTAATCACTAATTTAGGAAAACAGTCTTCCTTTTCTCCTTCTGTCTCTTTTTTTTTTTTTTTTTTTTTTTTTTTTTTTTTTTTTTTTTTTTTTGTGTGTTTGTGCTGTTGCATTGGTGATTTCTCTTTTCATGATAATATCTCCAGAAGAAAAAGAGAAAGTTCAAAATTGTGAAGATGTTTCCGGGCCAATTTCTTCACCTCCCCTATCCAGAGAAAGTTTTTTACAAATGCGTCCACTTTATAATCACCTGGGTATATAATACTACATTAGTACTTATCAAGTAGTAATATCAAGTAGTAATATCTTGATTAAGTAATATCAAGTAGTCTTTAATCAGCAATTAATGAAACAGTCCAAAGCATGGCCGACTTCTCGGACAGGTGAACGAAAATCAACAATCTTCATCCGATGATCTTAGTGTTCCTAGAACTTAGGAAAGCCCCAGAAAAGTTATTTTTCTAGGATTTAAGAAAGGGAGATTTGCTGATAAATAAATATTCATAAATATCTAAAATATTTATGAATAACACTTTAATCCAATTAAATAAAAAAAAACTAATTTTTTTAGCTGAAAGTAAGGAGCGACATTAAAACTTAAAACGAACAGAAATTACTCCGTATATGAAATGGGTTGTCCCCTCCGCAATCCCTCGCTCTTTACGCTAAAGCTTTTAATTGTTTTAAAAAGTAGAATTGTGGCAAAGAGTCAAACTTTAGCGTTTTTGAATTAATGCATGTTTGGTTTTGGCTCTCCACACATAAATTATGAAAATGAAATTTGTATATTAATTCTTTTTTTGGCTAAATGGCTTTTTCTTAGTTTTTATCAGACGATTTTGAGAAATACGGGGCGGAGAAGGAGGCCTATTTGCCCTCCAATTTTTCGGTTACTTGAAAAGGCAACTACAACTTTTAATTTTTAACGAACGTTTTTATTAGTAAAAAATATACGTAACTTAAGAATTAACTTACGTAACAAACTTTCATAATCTTATAATTTTATTATGTATACGAGGGAATTTGTACCCTCGTTAATACCTCGCTCTTTACACTAAATCGTAAGTTTTGTCCCAATTCTTTAAGACCTGAATCAGAAAGGCCGTAGAATAAATAGTTGAAATTACTAAAAATACTTTAGCATAAAGAGCGAGGTATTTATCTCCTCCTAAATACCTCGCTCTTTATGCTAAAGTATTTTTAGAACCCCTCATATGCGTAATAATCTCTGTTCGTTTTAAGTTTCAATGCTACTCCTTCCTTTCATTTGAAAAAACGTTTTCCTGTTTATTTTACATTGTTTTCTTATAGTTAAGCTAGAACATCCTGCGCCCTTTTCATTGAATTTTTCTTCCCCCATGACAGATTCCTCCAAGGAAAGATCCTCCCACATAGCCCACTCCCCTCAGCCCCACCCCCAAACAAAATAAAATCCCCCTGGAAACGTCTGTACACTTCCCAATAACCATTACTATTTGTAAACACTGGTCAAAGTTTGTAACTTGCAGCCCCTCCCCCAGGGATTATGGGGGAGTAAGTCATCCCCAAAGACATAGTTATTATGGTTTTCGACTATGCTGAACAAAATGGCTATCTCAAAATTTTGATCCGTTGACTTTGGGAAAAAAATGAGCGTGGGAGGGGGCCTAGATGCCCTCCAATTTTTTTGGTCACTTAAAAAGGGCACTAGAACTTTTCATTTCCGTTAGAATGAGCCCTCTTTTGACATTCTAGGGCCACTTGGTCGATACGACGACCCCTGGGAAAAAAAATATAAAATAAATAAACACGCACCCGCGATTTGTCTTCTGGCAAAAGATACAAAATTCCACATTTTTGTAGATAGGAGCTTGAAACTTCTACAGTAGGGTTCTCCGATACGATGAATCTGATGGTGTCATTTTCGTTAAGATCCTACGATTTTTAGGGGGTGTTTCCCCCTATTTTCTTAAATAAAAATTTTCTCAGGCTCGTAACTTTTGATGGGTAAGACTAAACTTGATGAAACTTATATATTTAAAATCAGCATTAAAATGCGATTCTTTTGATGTAGCTATTGATATCAAAATTCAATTTTTTAGAGTTTTGGTTACTATTGAGCCGGGTCGCTCCTTACTACACTTCGTTACCACGAACTGTTTAATATCATCATATCAGAACCATTATATATATATATATATGTATATATATATATATATATATATATATATATATATATATGTGTATATATATATATATATATATATATATATATATATATATATATATATATATATATATATATGTATATATATATATATATATATATATATATATATATATATATATATATATATATATATATATATATATATATATATATATATATATATATATATATATATATATATATATATATATATATATATATATATATATATATACATATATATATATATATATATATATATATATATATATATATTATATATATATATATATATATATATATATATATATATATATATATATATATATATATATATATATATATATATATATATATATATATATATATATATATATATATATATATATATATATGTATATATATATATATATATATGTATATATATATATATATATATATATATATATATATATACATATATATATATATATATATATATATATATATATATATATATATATATATATATATATACATATATATATATATATATATATATATATATATATATATATATATATATATATATATATTATATATATATATATATATATATATATATATATATATATATATATATATATATATATATATATATATATATATATATATATATATATATATATATATATATATATATATATATATGTATATATAACAGGCATGTATTTGAAAGTATTCGCGGATGTGGTGTACGTTTGGTCACATGATGATCCAAGTGAGAATCAAAAGTTACAAGCCACAGTAGTGTTATATTGGGAAAGTCCTTTCCCCAATAAATGACAAACCAACATGATTGTATTGGGGAATCCAATTTTTTTCGTCATCTTGACAAGGGTTGCCACCTGTAGTTTTAGCATAGATAACTTCGAAGACCACACTGCCTTTCCATGACGAAAGTAAAACAGTTCAAAATAGGGATGATACCTTTTTATTGACAGCGAATAGATATAAAATTATTTAACTGGATACTGCTGATGATGAACACTGTATATGTGTTCGAAATATCCAGTTAAATAATTTTATATCTATTCACTGTCAATAAAAAGGTATCATCCCTATTTTGAACTGTTTTACTTTCGTAGTTTTAGCACTATTTCATTATTTGTAGCTCTGTAGCATGGTCTTAGGGTTGCCACCTATAGCACGAAAGTGCTATTTTAGCATTATTACAGGATTTTTTTTTACTATAGCACCCAAAATCGTTGTGTAGGATACAAATTTGGGCACTTGTAGCAATTTAGGAACTGACTGTGGTGGTAACCCTGATCTTGATCCACACTAACTCGACTGCAGGAAAGAATGCAGTGCACTATCCATTAGCGTGACTCTGCTGATAGCTTGGTGATGCCAAGGTGATGCCATGATTGCTATGTGATTGCCATGCCATGATTGCCATGTTTGCTAGGTGATGCCAAGGCGTAGCTGGGATATTCAGTGCCTGAAGACAATGTCGATTTTTTGCCCCCTCCCCACAATTACTACCACAACATGAGTAAAATAAAACTCCTTTTGGCACCTTTTCTGAGGCAGAACACCCCCCCCCTCCACGTAACTAGCCGTACCAATGGGTGAATGAAACTTCCAGAGATATTTCAAAATTGATATCTGAGGTTTTTCTGAAAGTTTTCGATATTTCGCTATACTAATTATTCACAATAAAACTTGCCCGGAAAGCGATTGTCAAGTTAAAACTACATTTTAACGCAAATTTAAACAAGTTACTTACAAATTTTATTATACTTCTTTTCTGACTAGGATTGTACATGATAATTACAAAATAGTTAAAGATAAATATTTCTATTTAGAATGTTTATAAATATAAAATCTATAAGATTATTGCTATTACTACTACTACTAACAACTAACCTCCGCACCAAGCCACATGAGGCCAACACAGGTACGCACGCTCCTCCTCTATCCCAATCTATTCAAAATCTCCGTTTAGCCCTAGACTATTGGCCGAAAAGGACAATCTTCGGCAATCTGTCATCCTTCATCCACAGAACGTGCCCAAGCCATATCAACCTTTCTTTCATTATAGCCCTAGACAGCGGGATTGAACCATACTTTTCATACAGCCTACTGTTTGAAATACGGTCAGCCAGCCGGATAACCAGAACAATCCGCAGGCAACTTCTCTGAAAAACATCTAGTAAATCTTCATCTACTTTTCGGAGCGCCCATTGCTCGGAACCATTTTGATCACTGTAGCTTCCAACATTCTAATCTTGGTTTGCACATTTATCTTCCTATTCTTCCAAACTTTTTGTCAACTGTGCAAAAACACTGGGCCTTGGCTATTCTACTTTTAAAATCTTCACTACTCCCACCGTTACTACTAATAATACTACCAAGGTAAGTGAAGCTGCCAACCTGATCAATCTTTTCGTTACCCAACGTCACCTTTTCATCTTCACTTATTCCTAGCCTTAGTGACTTAGTCTTCTTCACACCTGCTTTCCGTTTAGCCCCAGACGGTTGGCCAAAAAGGACAATCTTTGGTAATCTGTCATCCTTCATCCGCAGAATGTGGCCTAGCAATCTCACCCTTTCTTTCATTATAGCCCTAGAAAGCGGGATTGAACCACATTTTTCGTACAGCTTACTGTTTGAAATACGGTCAGTCAGCCGGGTACCCAGAACAATCCGTAGGCAATTTCTCTGGAAAACATCTAGTAAATCTTCATCCGCTTTTCGGAGTGCCCATGCTTCAGAGCCATATTTGAGCACTGCCATCACTGTAGCTTCCAATATTCTAATCTTGGTTTGTAGACTTATCTTCTATTCTTCCAAACTTTTTGTCAACTGTGAAAAAACACTGAGCCTTGGCTATTCTACTTTTAACATCTTCACTGCTTCTATCGTCTTTACTAATAATACTACCAAGGTAATTGACCAGTAACTGACATTATATTCCAAAAAGGTATACACCACAAATATCCCATCAACGTATACACCACAAATATCCCTTCAATGTATACATCACAAATGTCCCATCAACGTACACACCACAAATATCCCATCAACGCATACATCACAAATATCCCATCAACGTATACACCACAAATATCCCATCAACGTATACACCACAAATATCCCTTCAATGTATACATCACAAATGTCCCATCAACGTACACACCACAAATATCCCATCAACGCATACATCACAAATATCCCATCAACGCATACATCACAAATATCCCATCAACGTATACACCACAAATATGCCATCAACGTATACACCACAAATATCCCTTCAATGTATACATCACAAATGTCCCATCAACGTACACACCACAAATATCCCATCAACGCATACATCACAAATATCCCATCAACGTATACACCACAAATATGCCATCAACGTATACACCACAAATATCCCATCAACGTATACACCACAAATAATCCATCAACGTATACACCGCAAATATTCCATTACGCACACTTTTAATTGTAATATGAAACTCACCCCTCTGTCAAATGGCTTTATCTGTAGGACTGTCTATCTTTCCCTGAGGAAAAAATTAAATACATATCCTAATGACAAACCGTTTATTACTAGTCAATTGAAAATTAATAAGAAATAAAACGAAGTTACTTAAGCATAGTGAAGCGTCAGAAGCTAACTCTGACTGAATCAGAGAAAAAATAGAAATGATGAATATGATTGTTCGTGTTACAAATACAATGTCAAAGAACTGTTTTCTACTCAGGGAAAATTATTATAGAATGGATAAAAAAAAAATGCTAGAAAATTTAGAATAATGTCTATTACCATCTCAAAGAAGAGATTCCAATCTCCATGTTCTCCATAATACAAAGCCTCCCTCTCCTCTTTTAAGATACCCCTTATAATTTGAACTCTTTCAATATCCACGTTATTTCACCCTTAGAACACGTTCTAAGGGTTTAACACCTTTGAAAACACGTTCATAAAAAAATTGCCGCATTTGTCCGCTAGACATTTCGATCGAACCAGTTTAACCTTTCACTGACAGTCTTTCACAAAATTTCACGAATTTTTTAATGAGACTACCTCTACTGAAAAGTTCCAAATCAGTGGTAAGTAATGTTTTTTTATTCCCGTAAAAAAGAAAGGTAACAAGCGAGATTTTGGTGGTGTCTGCCCCATTACACTTCCTCCTGTTTTATCCAAACTTCATTTCACTTCCTCCTGTTTTCTCAGAACTTCATTTCACTTCCTCCTGTTTTCTCAAGGCAATTCGTAAACTTCCACCCGCTATCTTGTTCACTTTATAGACACAAAACCTGGCTCAATATTACAGCAGTAGACTTACAAAAGGCTTTTGATTTTATCAACCACAACAAATAGGTAGAAAAAATTTCAATGAATTTCAAGTTGACCCTTAATTAGTTAGAATAATTGGTTTTAATTAGAATAATAATAGGAAGAACAACGTTAATTATTTTTTAATTGAAATAAAAGCATGTTTTCCGTTCTAACAAAAAAGACAAGTGGTTCAATACATGATCCCCTCCCTGTTTACAATGGTGTGCACCAGGGAACCCACTTAACCCCAAATTTATCTCTTACAATGATAGACAACCTTAGTGTCGATTTCTCGGATGGATGAACATTTATTGATGATTGAACTTTCTCAGTTCAAAAAAAAATAAATAAAAAAAATTTTAATAAGCAGCCCGATTAGATAAAATTTAAAATTAAAATTTTTAATTTTTTAAAAATTAAAAAATTTTAAAAATTAAAAAATTAATTTTTTAATTTAAAATTTTTTTAATAAGCGGTTTAAAAAATTTAATAAGCAGCCCGATGGATATCCTAGAACAGATCTAAGACGAACTCTACAAACTCGACAATTTTAATAATTAATACTCTTCCTTCTTCCGCTTGTCAAATCCCTTGAAATGTTAATTAGTACTATGAAATACTGGGTATCACCATCTCTAGTGACTTAAAATGGAATTTGATAGTACATTAAAACACGCAAGCACCATCAATTTTCTTCTTAGACTCCTTAAAAAATTAAATATTCCTTTATCTAAGGATTTTTCTATTATTTGTATACACAGTTCCTCGCATATACATGTCCTGTTAGGCATATCTGATGAATTATCAAACAGACTAAAGGCAGTAGAAAAAAGGTGTCAATAAAGTTAAAGTCCCTTACATCCCCCTTTCTTCGGAGACCCAATCTGATCATGCTCAAGTTAAGGACAATAAAAACTTCTTTGTATTTTGCCTACACCACCCTCCATAACCCTCGAACAAATTTCATTTTCCCAAGTACATTTTCCCCCTCCAACCTCGCCCCCTTACCCCACTTCAACAAAAATTTCCCCTTTTAAACCAGTAAATTTTTCCACTGAAAAATATAGAAGAGCTTCCGTCCCATACATAGTTGGTGTGTTAAATAAGTGAATACCATACCCTACAATTTATCTTCAAGTTATTTAGTTTTTAGTTGGCCAATTTTTAGCTTTCTTCTAATAGTCTCACTCTCTATTTTTTTTTTTTTTTTACAAGAATTTGCTTTTCAAGTTTTAGTCACGAGACTAAATATTGTACTTGCGTTTTTATTTGGTTATTCTACGTATTTTCGACGTAATACCTTTAACTGCTGTTCTGCTAGACCACACTGCTAGACCACACTGCTGCTAGACCACACACCACATTGCTATAGACCACACACACCACACTGCTGCTAGACCACACACCACATTGCTATAGACCACACACACCACACTGCTGCTAGACCACACACCACATTGCTATAGACCACACACACCACACTGCTGCTAGACCACACTGCTGTTCTGTGACGAACAAATAGTTTCAAATGGGATAAATCCATTTATTTAGACAGTGAAAAAACAGGTACAAAATTCCAGATATTTAAACACATATACAGCGACCATCTTCAGTAGAAATACTCTATTTCTATAAAAAAAACACTATTTCAGTATTTCTACTGAAGATGGTTGCTGTATATGTGATCCAAATATCTGGACTTATTCCCATTTGGAAATTTAATTGTTCGGTTTATTCCCTTTAATCATTGAGTTATAATTGTTTTTGACATTTATAGCCTTTTCAACAGCCTCCTTGATAATTTTGGAATTTCTTTTTTCATGATTAGACTTATTATGACTCTTTTTTTTTGTATTAATTGACTCTAAAGTGTGAATTTGGCGTATCCGGGCTAGCGATAGAAATTTTTCAGAAACAAACCTTATAGCACCCTCAGCACCTAAGTTCACAGACAAACACTTAACAAATTACGAAAATTAAGAGCACACAATTCCATTGAATCACATTAATGATAATGCTTCTTTTTAAACATTTTTTATTTGACGGAATTGATCAGTCTGTCTGCTGAATATTTCAAATAACTTAAAAATAAAATTTACCTCGTCACTTATTTCTCGTAGAATGCTTGGTTTCATGTCCTGTTGCTTATATACGGTACCGATGATTATTGCCTCTTTCTCACTGTGTTCATCCAACTCTGATAATGCTTTTAGTGGAACTTCAGGACCTAAAGATATATCTCATCTTATTAAACGAGCGATAATAGTATATCGGTAATTTTTTTCTCGAAAAAGGTACTATAATTTTTCCGAAAATTGGCATACTACCATTTTCCAGAGTGAAAAAACAATCCTGATGGGTCACAGCTCTGACAACACGTTTCCAATCCCAACCCCTTTAAAATTTTTCATAAATCGCCTGCTGACTGAAATTAGAGACCCATGAAGGTTGAAAGCCCTGAGCATAAATATGAGGATTTTCCCAACGCGGTTTGTTTGTTAACAAGTCAGTTCATTCCGAGCTTTTAGAGAATCTAATTGCTCTGAAGCGAATTTCAGATTCTGAATTGCTTCACTTTAACTGCTGCGCGTTGCGGCAAAAATATTACAAAAATAATTTAAAAACCATTGGACTAAGCTTCACTAGGTGATTATTGTTCGTTTAATAATATTGTTTTTAATAACGCAATTGTTCGTTTTCAGAAATGAGAAAATAATCTAGATAAGTCAAGACAATGGGAAAATTCATTTACAGCCTTTATTAACATTTGAAGAACATATATCACATATGAATGACTTCAAATACTCAAATAGACAACTTAAATTAGACAACTAATACTTAAATGGCTTTACTTTCTACAGTGAATAAAAAAACATTTTTTTTTTGCAAAAAAAAATTAAAAAAAACTGTCTGTCTTTCCACCACAACAGAGCTCGGTCACCTTGTACTTTGCTTAATTACAAAAACAAAAATATCCCTATATTTTCTTTTATATAAATTTGCATATTTCATATATTTTATAATTTTTCTATGGATTGCTATGAGAAAATAACTATAATTTATATTTATAAAAATATATTTATTGCTGATAGTTATTCCTTCATCCAGCTCTGATATCATTTTAGATAGACTTCAGGACTCAGGTTAAATGCTCAATTGTAGATCGAAAAATCAACAACGATTGTAAATTCAGAATTTAGCTGAAAATAATAGTCACAGTCAATAGTTGATTGGAGTAACTGTCGAATAACTAAGTTCTTTTTTATATCCTTGGTTTGTCTTACATATAAGAAAGAAAAAACGTTTTAAAAGATGTTCATGAACGATTGCCTGACATTTAAAAAGTTAATCAAAGTGTGCTGGAAGGTTTGTGGTCACTTGGACAGGTTATTAAAATAAGATGTAGGTGATTTGGCAAGAATTTTTTTTTATTTTATAAAAAATTATCAGGCAATTGGACGTTCTCGTGCAAACAGTTCACATAATTTCATAACCTCCTTCAGGCAATAATGTACATTCAGATGACTTGTTGGGCATTCCGTTATTTATTGTAACATTCAGTTTTGGTTCTAGCAGGACTTAACATGCAGAATTTAAAAACGCAATCACACTTTTTTCGTCGAATACAACTTTCCATGGATGCTTGTTTCAAGTTTTATTTGCCTAGAACACCGGGATTAGAAACTAAACGCATGTCAAATTGAAAACCACACACCTGGAGAGCCCACGGAAACCACACGCAGAAACCACACACGCGGAAAGCAGGAGTCTATGGGTACATTTAATTCTAATGTCGCAGCTTTGTCTGCAAATTTTGATTTGGAGTCAAACTTTTTCTAATCACTTTACAATGCTTCGACAATGCGCTTTTAATTTTATTTTTGTCTGTAACCAACCAAAGACATGAGCTAAAGACCCGAGTAAAATGAAAAAAGCAAATGAATAATTTGTTTTCACAATTACATTTTAGCGATTATGTCCTGTGGCGCAGTGTGCCCCCTCTCGCAGTGGGTTGGACCTTAGCTTGGTAATACGGGACCCAGAGATCCAAGCAACACATTGCAGGTGATAATGATGAGATTGTGCAAAAGCATACATATTAATCCAAAGAAGAAGACGAAGAAGTTTTATTGATCACCAAAAATACTCTTGTCCTTAAAACAATGAAATCCAGTTCCAGAGTCCATCTACCTTTATGTAATATCTCAATGCGCCTTTTGCCACTATTTCCTTTCTCTTTTCATGTTTTCTTTCTGTTGTTTTATTTTCAGACTTGCTCCATCTCTCAGACTTTATCCAATCTTTTTGTTGATATATTTTCAATCTGCTGTTGATGTTGTTTTTTAAGCACAACAAAGAGAAACAGAAGCCCCAACTAGAGCAAGCAAAGCAAATAGACAATTTGATTTAACAATTATATTTTATTGATCACTGAAAATACTTTGTTATTGGAAATTCAGTTTTAGTCGACCAGTTTTAGTGTTCCAATCCATTCAGTTTTAGTGTTCCAATCCATTCAGTTTTAGTGTTCCAATCCATTCAGTTTTAGTATTCCAATCCATTCAGTTTTAGTATTTATTTGCTAGAGTTTGGTCGTCTATTCTAGACATTCACGACACTACCACCTTATCCTGCCACCATCTTTTGAACCAGCTGTCATCAGTGTGAGGGGGGGGGGGTGTAATTATGCAATCCTACCGGGAACGTGCTTGAAAATTGTTTTGATGGTTTTCTAGAAAAACAAAGAATTTCCTAGGAGGGATTACCCTCCCAGCTATACCCATTATCAACAGCATACTATGGTATTTATATAATTTGTCTACCAACACAAACTTTTGTGATTAAATAGCCCAAATAAGTTCTTACCCCATTTTTCTTTGCTTTTAATTTCCAGAATTGGTCGGAGTTCTAGAAGTCTAACAGCATAGAGGTGAGCGTATTGACTTGAGAATTCTCGTTGTTTGATTCGGTAATTTTCTGAAAGGTTTTCATAATTGGCTGTCAGGCGCTTCATTTCCGCGTTCTCTGTAAAATACAAAATTAAAAATCTACAAAACCAAAAAGGAGGATATATAATCTGATAAGACAATGAAGATAATTATATGGAAAAGAGGTGAAATTCTAAAACTAATCAGATATATAGCAATAGTTTTCTTCAGGGGCGGGGGGGGGGGATAGTTTCCTAAATTTTTGAAAATGTAACGACTTTCTTCAAGTGTGGCCTTGAATACTTCTTAGGGAAGCGTTCGCTCTATTGCTTCCAAAGTGCGGTAGGCACACAACGAAATCCTCCTAAAACTACTTGGTTAGAATCCTCCAAGACTACCAAAAATTATTTATCATAGGTTATGTATAAAATCACACAGAATCCTGAACATGACACAGATAATCAAGAAAACAGAGCCTAAGAACGACTTTTCAGAAACTAGATCGCCCCCCCCCCCCTTGTGTGGTAAATCTGCCATTTGATAGGAGGAGATCAAATTTTTAATTTAGCATTTAGTTTGAATTTTGAAAACCTTAAATAAATCCTCTTTATAGAAAGGTGATATGAATAATCTTTATTAATTATAGAGACTTTTATTTGATTTCTTCAGGGAGCAAATTGCTGAGTATGGTGATACTGATTAAACTAAATGATTTGGCATTTAAAGTTTCAAGATAAATATAATTTGGAAGGGAGAAGATGCATTCACCAGACTTTGAGCCTTAGCTTAATAATTGAAAAGTGCCAGAAATGAGACAGAGTAAGAATACAAGAAAAGAAGGCAAGAGGTAAGGTTAGTAATCAGTTTGTGTATATTTAGGAACAAAGTATGGTTGTATTATCCTTTTTCATATGAGTTATTGGGATGGACTTTGTCTAAGGATTAAATAAAAAAACAGATTTTTCCACTGAAAACAAGGAGCAACATTATACATTAAAACAAACAGAAATTATTATGTATAAGAGGGGATTAGCTCCCTAATCAATACCTTGCTCTTAACGCCAAAATTCAAATTTCGTTCCAGTTCTTTAAGAATGACCCCTGAATCACAAAGGTTGTTTAATTAGAGTAAATAGCTCTTTTGAAAGTACTAAAAAAAACCTTAGCGTTAAGAGCGTGGTATTGACGAGGGGGAGAACCTCCTCATATAAATAATAATTGCTTTTCGTTTTAAGTATTTGGGCAAATAAGGTTTATGGAATACAACATCGTTAAATACGAGATAAGGTTAAATAACTTATATTAGTAAACTTTAATTAATACAAAAGGTAAAACAAAAATTCTGCTTTAGCCAACAGAGTACAGCTGGATGTGTCAGCTTAATACATAGAATATTGCTCCCTACTTTCAGTTGAAAAAAAAACTTTTTTTTATTTAAATTCTGATAGTTTCTTAAATAATGCTGGAAAACCTGGCACCTATGGGGCCATATATTTCATGGGGGAGATTCTCTTCCCCCATGAAAAATGGCTCAATGGAAAGATCATCCCACGTAACCCCCTCCCCTCACCAGAAAAATCCCCCCTGAAAACGCTGCTATATTTCCAAATAACCAATACTATATGTAAACAATGGGCAAAGTTCATAACTTGCAGCCCTTTCCCAGGGAACTGGATGAACAAGAACCCTACTGTAGAGGTTTCAAGCTCCTATCTGCAAAAATGTGGAATATTTATTTTTTTGCCAGAAGAAAGATCACAGATGCGTTTTTATTTGCTTTATTTTTCTAGGGGTGATCATATTGACCCAGTGGTCCTAGAATATCGTGAGAGGACTCATTCAAACAGAAATTGAAACTTCTAGTGCCCTGTTTAAGTGACCCCAAAAAAATTGCTGGGCAACTAGGCTCCCTCCCACGCACATTTTTTCCCAAAATTGCTGGATCAAAATTTTGAGTTTGCCATTTTGTTCAGCATAGTTGAAAAATCTGATAACTTTGTCTTTGAAGATGACTTAATCCCCCACAGTTCCCTGGGAAAGGGCTGCAAGTTATGAACTTTGCCCATTGTTTACATATAGTATTGGTTATTGGGAAATATAGCAGCGTTTTCAGGGGGATTTTTTCTGGTGGGGGAAAGGGGTTATATGGGAGGATCTTTCCATGGAGAAGTTTTTTATGGGGGAAGAGAATCTCCCCCATGAAAAATGAGGCCCTGTAAGGTAAAACAGTCCATTATTGCCAAAAGTCTATTAACCCTTGGAGGGTAAAATGAAATTTGCCCCAGAAGCAGCTATTGAATTATGAAAGAGTACAAATAAGGGCATTGAGTGATATATTCACTTTCATCTTAGCTAAATTTTGTTAATTGCCAATTTATCAAAATCAGATAGTCTAAAGAAATTTACACCATTAGGATCTCTAGTCAGTCAGTGTAGTAAATTTGGTAAAATTCTAGTTGATTGACTTTTGGCTATCTCAGAAAGGGGTTAGGTTAGGAAAATGAAACTTGCAGGGATGGGTCTAAAGGCTAAAGCGTGTCCCAGGAAGGTATTTTGAAGTACTCACCTCAACTTCTTCTCCCTCTAGAGGGCCCTGAAATTTGCCTACATGACAGGTCTATACCTATTGAAATTTTGACAAAACAACATTTTACCTTAATTTTCAGTTATCAGTTGCCTTTTCTCTGCCTTTAGTTCTGAAAATGCAATTCCTGTTATTTGAGTAGAATTCTGAGCCATATCAATGTTTTTTTTTCACAATTTAGGAAATGTATTTGCATATCTTTAAAACCTTATAAATTGGGATTGAGCAAAGTTGTGAAGCTGAAAACAATTTTGTTGTATTTCATTCAAGCAGAAGATCAATTTTGCAAGGTTTCACTTTTATAACACACATATTTTTAAAGGTCAGGGCCCTGTAGAGGGAGAAGGAGTGGAGGTGGGTACTTCAAAATACCTTCCTGGGACACACTTTAACCTTTACACTCATCCCTGAAAGTTTCATTTTCCTAACCTAACCTGTTTCTGAGATAGTGAAGTCAATCAACTAGAATTTTACTGTAAATTTTTCCATTTTCATATAATTTAGCTACAAAAAAAGTCAATAGATCACTTGATGCTCTAACTGCTTCTGGGGCAATTTTTTTTAAACCATTAAAGAGGCCTAAAACAGCCCATAGCAACCAAACTGATAATTTGTGGTAAAATTCTACTTTAGCTACTTTTGGCTATCTTGGAAAGGGGTTAGGTTAGGAAAATGAAACTTTCAGCAGTGTGTCTACAGGCTTAAATATGTCCCAAGAAGGTATTTTGAAATACCTACCTCAATTCCTTCTCCTTCTAGAGGATCCTGGGAGAAATTATAGCAGTTCATATAACTGGCTTACCAATAAAGTGAACATATCACTTGATGCCTTTTTTTATGCTCTTTACAAATATAACAATCACTTTTACCACAAATTCAAATTTAAGCACTTTTTAACCTAGCCCAACCTAACCTAACCTTATTATAAATAATTTTAGCACTGAGAAAATATAACATTATTTTTTTTCAAAAATGATGGAAAAGATGGCACTGAGAAAACCTAGTATTATTTTGTGGAAATGAAGCAATAAGTCATACTTTAATTAAAATTTGTCCTTTTTAAGAGCTCAAAAAGTGCTTAAATTTGAATTTGTGGTAGAAGCAATTATTATATTCATAAAGAGCACAAAAAAAGGCATCAAGTGGTATATTCACTTTATAGGAAAGCAAGTTATATGAACTGCTATAATTTTACCAGATCCTGACCTTTGATGACCTTTAAAAACATGTGTGTTATAAAAGTAAAACCTTGCAAATAGATCTTCTACTTAAATGAAGTAAAACAAAATTGTTTTCAGTTTTGGAACTTTGCAAATAGGCCTACATTTCCTAAATTTTGAAAAAAAACACATTGATATGGCTTAAGATTCTACTCAAATAACAGGAATTACATTTTCTGAACTAAAGCCTGAGGAAAAGAAACTGATAACTGAAAATTAAGGTAAAATATTTATTTGTCAAAATTTTAGACCTGTTGTGCAGGTGAAACTTCAGGACCTTCTATAGGCAGAAGGAGTGGAGGTAGGTACTTCAAAATACCTTCTCAGACATGCTTTAACCTGTCATGTAGGCAAAATTTCAGGACCCTCTATAGGCAGAAGGAGTAGAGGTAGGTACTTCAAAATACCTTCCTCAGACATGCTTTAGCCTGTAGACTCATCCCTGAAAGTTTCATTTTCCTAACCTAACTCCTTTCCAAGATAGCCAAAAGCAGCTAAAGTAGAATTTTACCAAATTTGTTTCTAAAAAATTGTCAAAGAAGAAAAAATGCCATTTGTAGCCTAGCTGATTCAAGGATAGTAATTACTACTTAAATGAATCTTAATCAGCCTAGTAAAATGTTATTTTGTTATCAAATTTACTGAAATTTAAAAAAATAAGAGCACAAAACATTTTCAAAACAACATCAAAGCAAAGAAAAAGTATATCATTGTTGAAAACTCTAAACAAGAAATTTGTAGCCCTACCTTGAACATTAAGGAAAATCACATTTTGGTAAATTTACAGTAAAATTCTAGTTAATTGACTTCTTGCTATCTCAGAAAGGGTTTAGGTTAGGAAAATGGAACTTTCAGGGATGAATCTACAGACTAAAGTATGTCCTGGGAATGTATTTTGAAGCAACTATCTCCACTCCTTTTCCTTCTAGAGGGCCCTGACCTTTAAAAATATGTGTGTTATAAAAGTGAAACCTTGCAAAATTGATCTTCTGCATAATTGAAGTACAACAAAATTGTTTTCAGCTTCATAACTGCTTAATTCCATTTCATAAGGTTTTAAAGATATGCAAATACACTTCCTAAATTTTGAAAAAAAATTATGTGGTTCAAAATTCTACTCAAATAACAGGAATTGCATTTTCAGAACTAAAGGCAGAGAAAAAGCAACTAGTAACTGAAAATCAAGGTAAAATGTTGTTTTGTCAAAATTTCAATAGATATAGACCTGTCACGTAGGCAAATTTCAGGGCCCTCTATAGGGAGAAGGAGTGGCAGTGGGTGCTTTAAAATACCTTCCTGGGACATACTTTATCCTGTAGACCCATCCCTGAAAGTTGCATTTTCCTAACCTAAACCCTTTCCAAGATAGCAAGAAGTCAATTAACTTGAATTTTACCAAACTTATTCTTAGGCCTAATGACACAATTTATCAACAAATTAAGTAAATCCTTTTTATGATTTTTCCAAATTTGATAATTTTTGGGCCTCACTGAGGGCTCAAAATGGAGATTGCCCCAGAAATAATTTATTGAATTATGAAAAAGCATAAGGTAAAGCATCAAATCATGTATTCGCATTCATCCATGTATTCGCAATTTCTGTTGCACATTTATGCTGTTTTCTATCTTAGGCTAACCAACCTTAACCTGCTAAACCTGTGTTCTTGAATAATACTATCAGCTTTAATATTGAGGTGTGGATAATGTTTGACAAATAATGATATAATCAAAAACTAAGGCAAGCGGTTTACGACAATTAAATGGAAATAAAAGGAGCAAATTTAGGAAATGTGCAAAACCTTCACGTTTTATTATTTTCAAATTTGTTCTTGTTCAAAGCCCGCCGGGATGCGTTCCCCCTATTCGAATCTAATCAACATATTGTTGCCAAATCTTGTTCCACTTGATTGACTTTTGGCAGCATCCGGATAGTCAAGGGGCATGGGCTATACACAAGTTTTTTCTCCAAATTATTGGGTGAAACTGCTATGTGTATGCTGGAGAAAATTTTTCAATAGTTTTTAACCACATACACTCTTTTAAGAATCTGAACACAATTAGTAGTGTTTAATTTAGTTTTTTTTAACTCCTCTTGTTGACCTGAAGAAATAAAACTTGATAACATTCGCAAAAAAATCTATTGATTCTCTTTGACAGCTTGGATACACTGACGCTCTTTTCATTTAGTTAATTTCAAGAGCAGAAGTAGTAATAGAAGTAGCTTCAAAAGCTTGAACAGAATACCCTCAGTCGTTCTTGTAATACTGCTGAGATCTCTTATTGACAATCAGCATACACACAGTGCCTTTTGTTTAATCTTAAGGCAACGTTTAGTTTTTAAACATAATGGGTAAATTGCACAACTGTGTTAAGTTGATTCAATAGCCCTGAATATACAGTCACAAGACCGTTCAGCTATGCTGAATGAAATGGCTATATTAAATTTTGATTGCAAGTATTTGGCAAATTATGAGCTAAAGAGGTTGGCTGATTGGCCTCCAATCATTTTTGACTCTAAAAAGGGTACTAGAACTTTTAGGGTACTAGAATCAAATTGGCTCCTTTTAAATATCAATGATACTACTTGTATAGTAGAGCAACGCTATCTATGACATTGCTTATATACCCTTTTAATACTTCCATGCGCATAGTTTTTTCGTTTAATCAAAACTCCCCCCAAACGTTTCAACTCAATGCCTTTAGTGTCATGAGCTACAGTGAAGTAGGAGTAGTATCAAAAGTATACACGAAGTGTCTTCTGGCTAGTTCAAAATCTGTCACAACTTATCCCGATAGGTCATACTTAATAATGTAAGCGGTTATTGTGATATTGCTTTGTCACTTTTTGACAATCTACATCGTCATGGAGCATAGCTACGCACACTGCCTCCATTCCAATTTATTGAAAGCCTCCTACTTTACACCCTCCCAGAAAGTTCAAATTTCCTTCAAATATTCCTTTATGGCATCCTCCCACCCCAACCACGGACGATTTGCTTTCCGTTTAGCCTTAGATGGTTCACCGAAAAAGACAATCTTTGGCAACCTATCATCCTTCATCCGTAGAACGGGCCTACCATCTCAACCTTTCTCTCATTATAACCTTAGAAAGCGGGATAGAACCACACTTCTCATACAGCCAATTGTTTGAAATACGGTCAGTCAGCCTAGCACCCAAAACAATCCGTAGGTAATTTCTCTGGAAAACATCTAGCAAATATCCATGTGCTTTTCGGAGCATCCATGCTTCAGAGCCATACTTGACAACTGTTATTACTGTAGCTTCCAATACTCTAATCTTGGTTTGCGCACTTATCTTCCTATTCTTCCAAACTTTTTTAACTGTGAAAAAAAGCCCTGGGCCTTGGCTAGTCCACTTTTAACATCTTCACTGCTCCCACCGCCTTTACTAGTAATTTTTATCAAGGTAAGTAAGAGCTGTCCACTTGATCAATCATTTCGTTGCCTAGCGTGAACTCGAAAAACATCTAAAAGTTCATTGATTTTGTTCACACTTTCATCTAGGAAGCTTAAATCCTCAGCATAACCTAAGTCCAGGGGAGTTTTACCTCCCCGCCTGATTCTGCGGTCTCCAATTGCATTTCCTGTGCTTCTTAAGACAAAATCCATCTAAATGGTGCATATAAAGGGCAATAAAACACAACCCTGACTTAATAAACTCCTGAGTTAATAAAATTCATTCAAATGAAATAAAACAAATTAGTTAGATACAAGCTTTCAAATCTAATCTTGCTTTTTTGGCACTTAGCCTTAAAGGCCGTTTTGTAACGGGTTCAATATTATTGTCAATATGTTAAAACAAACAAACAAATTACTATGTACTGTGAGTTAAATTGACATATACTGACATTTCTTCCTTAATGTTTTGATAATTTTTCATTTATGAAAGTAAGAGAGCTGAAAATATTTTAAACGTATTTTTTTTCAGTAAAGAGCAAATTGAGTTCTGGCCTTGAGAAGGCATAAGGGTTATCAGTCCTACTCATGTTATTTTTTGCTTGTTTTGAGTTTGACTCTGCTATTTATTTTAATTTCTGTTCATTTTGAGTTTCATTTATTTATTGATATTGATTTGTGGTAGTTTTACGCATAGACGATTATTTGATTTTATTTTTGCTCATTCTTGTCTTAATGGAGCTTTTTACGTTTCTTTGAAATACTTGTCTCATGGAAAAAGTTTTTTTTTTAAATTAAATTCTGCTCGTTTTTTATTTAAATAGTCTTTTTGGGAATTATAATATTTTAAATATTTTCAGTTTTCTTCTATAATAATCTAAAGTATGGGCTGCTATTCGTATGTTGGAGAAACTTTGCCAACAATTTTTAATAATGACACAAACAGTATTTTATAATTTAATTTTATAACTTCTGAAGTTGACCTGAAGAATAAATTTAATATCATTCCCGAAATATTCTATCTATGCTCTCTGACAGCCTGGATACACTTACGCTCCGTTCATTTATTTAAATTGCAAGAATAGAAGTAGTAATAGTAGTATCTGCAAAATTTAAACCTAATACCCAGTGTTGTTCTCGATATATTGCTGAGGAGTCTTATTGGTAACCGTAAACACAATGCCTTCTGATCTATTTTAAACCAACATTTAGTTTTAAAGCATAATGGGCCAATTGCATAATTGTGGGGGGTTGACATGCCTAAAATCCGTAAAGAAATAGTTGCTTCACCTTTCTACTATGCTGAACAAAATGACTGTCTCCTAATTTTGACTAGATTTGTTTGAAAAATTAATGGGCTTGAGAAAAGGGCTGCTTGCCCTCCAATCTCTTGTTACTGTTATAAAGGGCATCAGTAATTGGATTGCAAGGGGGAGGACTTCCCCTTCATATATCTAGTAAAAACTTTTAAACAAGTAAAAAAAAAGTGAACAATTTTAAATGTCTACTGTTTTCAGTAAAGTGCAAATGATTTTCGATCGTGAGAAGGCATGAGGGTTGTCAGCCCTACTCATGTTAATTTTTGCTCGTTTGGAGTTTGACTCAGTTATTTATTGTATGATTTAAATAAACAAAATACTCTTAACATGTTTTAACTTTCCTAACTTTAATAAACTAAAAACTATTAAAAATTCAAGGGATATATAGTATATGTACACTAAACTGACAATCCGCAGCCATTTTTTTTCAGTAAAGTGCTAAGTGTTTTCCGGTCTTGAGAAGGTATGGGGATTGTCAAAGACATAATTTTCGGACCGTTCAAATATAATGAACAAAATGACAATCTCAAAATTCTGATTAGACATGTTTTGGGAATTGATGGTGGGAGTTGAGGGGGGGGGGGATTCTTGTTAACCTCCAATCACTTTTGACTAATAAAAAGGTTACTAGCCCTTTTGATTTCTAATCGTATGAGCCTTTTTCGAAGTTTCAACGACAACAAACGGCCATCTGAAAATTCCTATCAGATGCACTTTGGGAAAATACGACATTTGGGGGGGTTGTCGACCCTCCGATAACTATGAATCTTGAAAAGTGCACTAGAACCTCCGATTACCAATCCAATGAGCCTCCTCTGAAATTTATACAATCACCCTTTCTATATACCTTATATGCCCTCAGGGCAGAACTTAACTTGCCCTGAGGGCTGTTTGAGGTGGGTTGTCGTCATCAACGACATGATTTCCGGTCCTTTCAATTACCTTGAAAAAATGGCTATCCAAATTTTTTTATTGAATGTGTTTTGGGAAATGATGGGCCTGGGAGGGGGGTTAGTTGCGCTTCAATCACTTTCGACTATTAAAAAAGGCACTGGCTCTTTTAATTTCCAATGAATTGAGCTGTTTTCGAAGTTCCTTCGACAGCAAAGGGCTATCTCAAATTTTCTATCAGATACATTTCGGGAAAATGCATCTGATAGAGGTTTTGGTCCCTCAAACCTCGTCTGATGTATCTGACGAGGTTTGGAGGAGGGATATCCAACCTTTGATCACTTTGAATCTTAAAAAGGGAGCTAGAACTTCTGATTACTAACCCAATGAGCCCCATCCGATTTTATACAATCACCCTTTCTATATATACCTTATGTGTCCCCAGGGCATAACTTTAACCCCTGCTCTAAGGTCTCTTCGTGGGTTGTCATTGTCATCCTCAAAGCTGTAATTTCTGGACCTTTCAATTACGTTGTACAAAATGGTTATCTTAAAATTATGATCGGATGTGTTTGGGAAAATGGCGGGCATGGGAGTGAGGTAAGATGCCCTCCAATCACTTTCGACTATTAAAAAGGGCACTAGCTTTTTTAATTTCAATCGAATGAGCGCTTTTTGAAGTTTCTAAGATAACAAATGGCCATCTAAAAATTTCAATCAGATGCTTTTGGGGAAAATATGAAGTATCAGGGGAGGTGTATCCACCCTCCAATCACTCTGAATCTTAAAAATGGCAATGAAACTTCTGATTATCAATCCAATGAGCCCCCTATCAAGTTGATACGATCACCTTTTGTATATATACCTTTTATGCCCCAGGCATAACTTACAGCCCTTGCCCTGGGGGATGTGGGAGGGAGTTCAGGGCATGTTTGTAGGGGCAAATTATCTCTTGTGGCTTTCATTTAGATATTCTCTGGAGTTTAATTTTCAAATAAATTCTTAGATTGTGGGTTGAAGTATTTTTTTCAGATGAAAAATTTTGTTATTGTCTCTCAAAAGCTTTAGATCAATTGGCAATAGCTCATTTGCCAATGTGATCTTACAGAGGAATTAAATTAAAAAAAACTATTTTTTTTTAACTGAAAGTAAGGAGCTTTTTTACTCCGTATAATCATATTTATCCGTATATGAAATGGGTTCTCCCCTCCGCAATCCCTCGCTCTTTACGCTAAAGTTTTTAATTGTTTTAAAAAGTAGAATTGTGGCAAAGAGTCAAACTTTAGCGTAAAGAGCGAGGGATTGCGGAGGGAACAACCCATTTCAGATACGGAGCAATTTCTGTTCGTTTTAAGTTTTAATGTCGCTCCTTACTTTCAGTTAAAAAAAACTATTTTTTTTATTTAATTTTTGAACGTTTTTGAATTAATGCATGTTTGATTTTGGCTCTCCGCACATAAATTATTAAAATGAAATTTGCATATTAATTCTTTTTTTTTGGCTAAATGACTTTCTCTTAGTTTTGATCAGACGATTTTGAGAAATAAGGGGTGAAGAAGGAGGCCTAGTTGCCCTCCAATTTTTCGGTTACTTAAAAAGGCAACAAGAACTTTTAATTTTTAACGAAAGTTTTTATTAGTAAAAAATATACGTAACTTAAGAATTAACTTACGTAACAAACTTTTATATTCGTATATTTTTGATTATATATATGAGGGGGTTTGTCCCCTCGTTAATACCTCGCTCTTCACACTAAATCTTAAGTTTTGTCCCAATTCTTTAAGAATGACCACCGAATCAGAAAGGCCGTAGAATAAATAGTTGAAATGACTAAGAATACTTTAGCATAAAGAGCGAAGTATTTATCTCCTCCTAAATACCTCGCTCTTTATGCTAAAGTATTTTTAGAACCCCTCATATGCGTAATAATCTCTGTTCGTTTTAACTTTTAATGCTACTCCTTACTTTCAATTGTAAAAACTTTTTCATGTTTATATATATGTTTTTTTAATAGTAATGCTAGAAGATCCTGCGCCCTTTTCATTGAATTTCTCTTCCCCCATGAAACATTCCTCCAAGGAAAGATCCTCCCAAATAGCCCCCTCCCCTCAACACCACACCCAAACCAAAAAAATCCCCCTGAAAACGTCGGTACACTTCCCAATAACCATTACTGTATGTAACCATTGGTCAAAGTTTGTAACTTGCAGCCCCTCCCCCAGGGACTGTGGGGGTGTGGGGGAGTAAGTCATCTCCAAAGACATCGTTCTTATGGTTTTCGACTATGCGGAACAAAATGGCTATCTCAAAATTTTGATCAGTTGACTTTAGGAAAAAATGAGCGTGGGAGGGGACCTAGGTGCCCTCCAATTTTTTTGGTCCCTTAAAAAGGGCACTATAAATTTTCATTTCCGTTAGAAAGAGCCCTCTTGCAACACTCTAGGACCAGTTGGTCGATACGATGACCCCTGGGGAAAAAAAACAAAAAACAAACAAACAAACAAACAAATAAACACGCACCCGTGATCTATCTTCTGGCAAAAAATACGAAATTCCACGTTCTTGTAGGTTGGACCTTCAAATTTTTTCTATAGGGTTCTCTGATACGCTGAGTGTGATGGTGTGATCTGTATCCTATGATCCTATGACTTTTAGGGGGCGTTTTCCCCTATTTTCCAAAATAAGGTAAATTTTCTCAGGCTCGTAACTTTTGATGACAAAGATTAAATTTGATGAAACTTATATATTTAAAATCAGCAAAAAATCCGATTCTTTAGATACATCTTTTAGCATTGAAGTTCCTTTTTTTAGAGTTTCGTTTACTATTGAGCCGGGTCGTTCCTTACTACAGTTCGTTACCACGAACTGTTTGATATTGTCTAAAGATTTGGAAGTCTTTTCTGTGATTACAGTTTTGCCGTACTTTGGAAGTTTTGTTAAGATAAGATTTGTTTTTCTTTTTTTTGTCTGTTTGTTTTTTTCTTTTTCTCTTGTTTGTGTTGTTCTTTGTCTTTTTCTTTAGATGATTAACTAATTTTATTTTTTTCTTTCCTTTTTTTCCGTTGATAAAGGCTCCCGTATGTGGAGTCAAAATAATCAGAATTTCTTATTAATCAATGTTTTGTTGTTGCTTTTGTTTTTAGTTCGTTTCTAGTACATTTGTTTGCAGTACTTTATTATTAGTACGTTAGTACGTTTCTAGTACGTTTTTATGTTTGTACGTTTGGTTGATTTAAATTAAACCCGTTTTTTTTCTCGTACTCTCTCTTGAAAATGGGAAAGCAGTGTATTTTTTATATGATTAGTATTATAGTTATTTTATTTTTTTATTGTTTTTATTATTATATTATTACTATTTTTATTATTATAAATTTACAATTAACACCGTCATAAGCAAGATTTAGAAACTGTCTTATTCGCCATGATCACCACTGACCACCTATGCACCCCCACTCCTCCTTCCTGAATAAATAAATGCCGTATCACATAGTCTCCTGTTTTCTACAGCTGGGAGTTTTGTCAGTCAATACTTGAGTTGTTATTATTTTTTATCTTTAAAAATTGTAATTTTTGCATGCACAACAGTATATATCTTAAGAGATTAGGAAAACACAGGAATCGGATTTTTGATTGAAACGACCTGAATATGCAGCTTTGATAGTAGCAGTCAGCAAATTAAAATAAATAAAAAACGTGGTAAAAAATGAACAGCATTTGGTACCAAAACATATAATACCAAACAGCTTAAGAAGGTAGCTTTTCTGTAATGGTGTAGTTTCCTGAGAATCAAAACAATGCCAAAATTTGAATTTTGTGGATGAATATAAATAAATAATATTATTAAAATTAGTTGTATGAAACTAGATGATTTTAATTAAATAATTAATTTGAAATTATATAATTTTCATTGTCTACTTAAATAATTAAACAAGTTTAATTGAATTATCTTGAATTAAAGAATTTTTTAAAATAATTTTTAAAAATAATTAAAAAACAATCTTAAATTATTTAAAAACAATTACATTTTTTTATAATTTTACTAAATTCAATCATTTTTATAAAATTGATTTTATAACTTTTACTAAATCTTATTGAAGTTAATAATTAAAATTCCAATATAAATAATTAATTTTGGTTATTTATTTGCATGGGTTACGTGGCAGCGCTGACAAAATTTTGTACTGCCCTAAAAACTTTATAAATGAAAAAACGAAAAGAAAAATCTTAAAAAATCCTGTTTTTAGACATGGATGGATCTGGCCAATCAAGGAGGTAACAGTATTTTTGCTATGATATCCTTGGTACATTAAAGTAAGATTTAAAATCTTTGGTTTTGGAAGCTACTTCACGAAATATAATTTTTAATTGTTATCCTGCAGAATAATTAATTTATTTATGGAATCCTAAGTTACTTGAAAGCTAGTTTTTCAAAATTACTACTACTGCTACTGCTACTAACAACTCACCGCAGCATCAAGCCGCATGAGGCCAACACAACTACGCATGCTCCTCCTCCATCCCATTTTTTTTTTAAAATTTTAATTTTTGACTTCAAAAAGGGGTTACAAAAACTTTTGTGTTTGCCCTCTCTCAGTATGTTTCTGACTGGTCTAATAACATATCTATCTGACGGTTAAAGAGTTGAATGTACGCTTCATTATCTTCCATTAAAAATATAGTTTTACCTTCCGTGAAGGTATCGTAATACCGAACACCGTATATAGAGTTGGACGGATATGCTTTCATTTTTTTTCTTTAAATAACAAATTGAGAGAAAATACGGTTTTTTCCTTTGACCCTTTCCACAATTTAGTCTTTCTGCTCTACTAGACAGTGTGATTCATATTGTGCTGTTTTTTCTTTTTTTTTCTTGCTTGTGTTATTTTACTCCACCTGTATTGTTGTAAAGTGGCCCAAAAATAAATTATTTATATCATTATTAAAAAAGACCGACCTATGTGGAAGAAACCAAAAGCTTCCCTTTTAAAGCAGAGGAAGAAAACCTTACGCGTGATCAGCCCTCGAGTCTTTTCCCTTGCATTCAGAAGTCAATAAGAATGTTTTTATTATAACACTTTTGAGTACCAGTGCAAAGCCAAAAATTCCAGTGCAAAGCCAGTGCAAAAGCCAAAAAGCCAAAAATCATTGCTCAGAATCAAAAATCATCGCTCAAGCCATAGTTTTTTAGTGTTCTAAAAAGTAAAGTTGAGAGAAAGAGTCAAACTTTAGCGTAAAGAGCGGGCGTTGAGGAGGGAACAGCCCCTTTCATATACAGAGTAATTTCTTTTCGTTTTAAATTTTATGTTCGCTCCTTACTTTCAGTTAAATAAAACTTTTTTATTTTATTTAATTTCCAAAAAGGTAGTCTATTTTATTGACAACATCCAAAACATTGTAGCAATAAACCTGGATTCTAAAGCAAAGAGTCTGTTTTATAAACAACATACTTATAATAGTACTGCTCAATAGTGAAGGACCAGACACCCTTAGCTGTTTTTGGCAAGATTTGCCAATTCGGCATGGAAATGCTATGAAAACGGCAGCGATTCATGATGGCAACGAATTTCACCATGGTCACAAAAAGAATGTTCTTCCTGAGGTGTTTGAATCCTCAATCGTTTCCTTCTCTTCTGCAGGAAAATCAAAAGAATTTTCTCAAAATTGTAAAAATAAAAACTTACTCAAAAACAAAAGACGTCAAAAGTTCTTTTAGCGAATTTTTGCCAGAGAAAAAGCAAGGTCCAACTGTTTGAGAGAGAAATAGTGATAATATGCCAAAAAATTTCGAAATAGCCATTTTCTTATCAGAAGAAATACTAAAAAATAAGTAAAAAAAAACAGTTAAAATAATGATAAAGAGTAGAACATTTCCAATGGATAGTTTTTCTAGCGTTGGAAAACTTGTAAGCTCCTCAGATTTAAAAATTGAAACAAAATTATTCAGGATGGCCCTACGAAGCTATTGGTAAAGCGAAGCTATTAAGATTAAGAAAAAAATATATATAATTTATTAATAAATATAGACTAATTCTATTTGCACAATAACAAAACACATTAAATCAACAACGAATAGTAGAAATTTCCTGATTTTCGATGATATCTACTACTTTTCAGTTTTATTTTTTCTTCTGAAGCTTGCCATTTTTATTTTAGTTCTATGACGTTTTATCAACTTTTCATTTTTTGTTTGCACAAAAGAAGGCTGAATTGAGATCTTGTCCGAAATTTCTGCATTTTTTCCTTCAGGTGGTGGCTATTAACTTCCTCGCTTCTGTGTCTTTTTCATAGTCCTATACTTTATTGAGTATTAAAACTTATATATCCAACTTTAAGATACGCCTAACATAAGGTTTTACTTATATTAATTTTTTGGTTACACAATCAAATAATACTATGAAATTCAATAATTAATCTTACAGACAAATTAAAAATTATTCGTTTCCGATGACACTCCAAACAATAATAAATATAAATGTTTTGAACATGAACTAACAAGGATAATGAGATACACACATCCGCTGGATTAGGAACAAACTTGCCTTTAAGCTACTTGCTGTTACATATAACAGGGATAAGAAAACGGACAAAATAGTTGAAACACAATTACGCTAAAAAAATTAATTAAATCATGCGTTTCAATGGTACAAGACGGGGATGCACGCATCTGCACAATCAGAAACAAATAATCGGCTACTTTGTGCCACATTGAGTCGTGAAAAACACCAAACACAAATTCTTACTTATGATAAATAGTTTTTATCATAAGTAAAAATAGCAGTAAAAGCACTAGAGGAAGACGTTTAAAATTTCTTCCTTTCAAGGCAATAATTTAAGTTACTTTCAAATGAAACCTATGTACTTTGTGTTAGTATTTAAACGTAACTGATGCATCACAACACTTATAAAATGCGAAATTCCCCTCATAATCCAGATATTCTACTTACTTATTCTAAATAAAACACAGGATATATTAACATAAGAACACCTTAACACTAGCTTAAGGAAAACAACAAGAATAAATAAGGGAATTAAGAATAAATTATACACGCGCATACATTTGCCCCATGAATGATTTTCAGCAAAAGTAAATAGTTCCGATAGGTTTAAACTCAAGAGGGCAATGCAACTTAAAATACAAAAGTAATAAATACATGTAAATAATAATATGTTTACATATTTCAATTTAATACGCTTTGACACGGCAATTTTTTTTTTATTTTTGTTCGTTAAATTGTATTTTAAATGTTTCTTCCCAAAGAGCCTGGACAGAAATTCCATTTATCTAAAATCATAAATTTAGGACAACTCTTAAAAAGGATAATCTTTATCAAGGTTTACTAACTCGGGTATACATTATTGCTTCGGCGGTGTCGATAGTTAATTTTTGAGTTAAATATATTCTTTTTTTTACAAAAATTATTTACTTCTGTTTTTTACGTGCCCTAAATATATATTTTTCTTAAAAACAAAAGGCTGCATTTAGTTCTTTGAGAAGACGTTTTAGTTTCCATGGAAACCCATCAGTTTGGGTAAAGAGTTAGAAAAGTTAGTAGATAAATAGTAAAATATAAGAAAAAATCAATTAAAAATTCTAATTAATGAGTTTTATAAAAATTTTTAACAAGAAAAATGAATAGAGTATGTTTCAACTTAAAAAAAAAACAGTTAATAAACCAGCTAATAAACCAGGCAAAAACCAGTTTTGGTTTCCATGGAAACCTATCCTTTGGATAAGAAGGTCGAAGGGTTAGTATATAATCAGTTAAAATAAGGTTAAACTAAATATGAAAATGAATTTTACTGAGCGTAAGTAATTAAAATAGGCCTACGTAGATTAAGGTGAAAAATATCGTTTTTATTATTTTTCATTTTGAAGTCGATCGTCTTAACAACGATACCTTTTCCGAAAAATCCGGTACAATGCTACTTTTAGCCATAAAATAACTTATTATTGTATGCATGAGCGCGATATAAATCAAATATATCAATATCGCCATCTACATAGCTTTTTTTGTCTAAATCTTGATCCTGGTAGAGTGAGCGCTGTTCAGCATTCGCGGCACGGCCCATGATTGGTCGAGGGATTTCGGCTGCTTTTTCCCGATCCTCGTTAGGTAGAGGCATCACTGGAATGTCATTTATTTCATTCAGTTTGTCGAGTAAGTCGTCATCATAGCTGCAAAAAAAGACATATAAAGTTTTGACGTCTTACTGAGGGTCCAACCCCCTTCGGCGGAAATTTCAAAAGTTATAAACGAAATAGACAATTTCTAGTTATAACAGGACTTAGAAAAACATTAGTTAAGACGTCAACGTTTTAAAACCCCCTAAGAAAACAGGCATTTAGGCAGGGGGAAGATTGCGTCAGATCTCATTTGAAACTATTAAGCGTTTCGAGGCATTGTTTCAAGCATGCTAATTATACTTTTTTTCAGATACTGAGATCAAACATTTGCTACTCTTCTAATTTTGTAATTACAATAATTATAGTAATTTTATTATTATTACATTTAGAAATGCAAAACACTTGATGGTGTTGGTGAATACTTCCCTAGATTTTTTTTTCTACATAAATCACATGTTAATAATGTCTTAGACAACACTGCCTTTCAATTTAAAGAATTAAACAAATAAATATATAAAAAGAAATTGGGTATAGTATTTTATTAAAAGCAGTTGACAAAAAAAAAAGTTTAAATAATAAATAGCTCCGAATATTTTGGCTCCATGTCTGGAACCCTTTATCAACGAAAAAAAAAGAATTAACTACAAACCCCTCCGTAAGTCTTTTTAACAGTCTTATTTTCAAGTGGAGAACCCTATAACAACAGAAGCGTGAAGGGATGCAACTAACCATTATTTACAAGATAATTTCTGGCTTTTATATGTTTAGTGGTAGTATACCCTCACCATGCTCAAAGGGATACTTTGCTACTATGTCAGAAATAGTTTTTGGTTCTTACACCTTTAAGTGGTAGTACGGGTTCTCTAGGTCGAAACGGCCACTTTGTCCGTTCAAGAGATTTTCAGGCTAATAATATAATTTTTGAGCCTAATATAAATTATTTTTCAGGTTGAAATCAAAAGTAGTTTCAATGAAGTAATAAGCTCCTATTATTTCTTAAGTTCACATTCCAACACTATCATTATCTCAAGGGGTATACAACCTCTATGAGCATGTCAAATCGTTCATGGATATGGAACAGGCCCCAAAGGAAAGTGAACGTAAGGGAGACGCTAGTGCAGGGGTTACCCCAATAAATATAGCTCCCCCACTTTTGGATAGAGTCATAAATATATTTATAAGTGAGCTGGGCCACAGCCAACACCATGAATGGGTTGATTATGAGTTACCTGCAAGTGAGGTTGAGAAAGTACCCACACCACACAGTGACCATGATTATGGGGGAGCAGGAAAAAGTGGTGCAGGTTCCCCTGTTTTAACCTGAATTTTATTTAGCTTTCACCGCCTTGTGTTATATTTATTTTTTTAGGGCTGAGCTCGGATATCCCTTTAAAATTCTTATAAGTGTTAGTATCCATACGGATCAAGTTGACATACTACTCCGCTCCTATTTTGGCAAGATCCGGACCCTTCTTTTAAAGCAGATTCGGAATGGGGGTTGATGGGACAATAAAAAAGCATCCATTGCTCCAAAATGTATTTCTAAGGGAAATCTCTGGTGAGGTGTACTCGCATTACCTACAAACGGAGATGCAGCCGCTACATCCGCACTTGCATAATTTTGATGGTGTTTTTTCAGTGAGTGGGTAGTATTTTTAATAGGTTAAGAAATTATAATGAGACGGGGAATGGCTCAATAGTTTTATTTAAAAAACGCTTAGATTTAAGTGTAACAAAATTTGAAAAAGAATTTGTTTTAAGAGGCGGGAGGGGGAGAAAGGTGTAAAATATAACGCTGATTTAAGGGGTTGAAAGAACGTACAAAGATTTCATTACAACAAGGACATAGAGTGTTTCAAATACACCTTCCTCGTTGGAGGATATATTCCTCGGAACAAAAATGGCGTTAGTAAAACATATTTGGACGATTTGGCAGCTAATGGGGGTGGGGAGGAGGTGGAATCTCCCGAAGTAGATTTTAAATGTTTAAAGTGGTAATATCCTGTAACACATAAGGGGATAGATATTTTTGAGAAGGTCAATAAATATTTTTTAAGATTTGTGTTTTAGTTTTACAGTAGACACAGAATATAAATCGGTGAAACACTGGGTGTGGCTTCTTTACGAGCCAGACAAAGACCCTGGTTCAATTGGATATTTCTTTCCAATAACAAACATTAAAAAACAAACATTGGGTTCTAAGGGAGGGGTAAGGGTCACATTAAAGTGAATGCTTTTATTGCCCAATATGTCTTTCGAGATTCTATTCAGAATCAAAATTAAAACACCAATTAAGGCACTGTAAGCGTCATGGTTACCTGTCTGTTGAGACGGTTTTGGGTGATAATGCCATCTTAAGGTTCAAGAATTTCCAGAATTCACTTGCATATCGACATAGCGGCGTAACTCATGGGCGTGTACGGTCCGTCAAACTCGAATCATGATAAAGAACATGAAGCCATTTCAGTCTCTTATGCCGATGCGCAAAGAAACTTGAGTACACAATGCAATTGGTAGTGTTATTTGAGACATAGGGTGGGGAAGGTTTCATAGGAGCAGCAATGGTTGCGCTTTCAAAACAGACAATAAGTCAATTTCAAGACTGCACGATGTAGACTATCCAATAACTATATCACCAGCAGATGAGTTGGCAGTTAAAAATAAAGAAATGTGTTGGGTTTGTAAACGGAAATTGAGGGTAGTGGGGAAACGCCAATCCACAACCATGATCATTTAAGTAATCAAATTTTAGCGGGGGAGTAAGTTTCGTGGACTGGCATATAACTCTTGTAATTTAAGTGTTAATCAACAACATTTTTTACCGGTTTAGATGCACAATCCCAGCTATGATTTGAAATTCATATTACCAGCGTTGACACGTTTGAAAAAAAGTGAAATTGTAGATTGAGCAGGGGTATGTAGCTCTTTTTCATATAACATCATACTCAAGTCATCTACAAAACTGCTGCTCTTAGAATTCAAATGGAAAATAGTTGAAAGTGACAACATATACGTGAATGAATTCCTCTAATAGATTCTTACAGTTTTTTCCCTAAACCCTTAAGCCAGTTAATTCAAGTACATAAACGCGATAATTGTAATAGTTTCACTCTCTTTAAACAGCGCTTTCCAGATGATGAAATGTATTCTCTTTTTAAAACATAAGGGCATATAACGATATGAGTACTACAACTGCATTTCGAGGCTACTTGAGGAAAAATTACCACCCATTGAAGCGTTTTATGATTCACCTCACGAATTTGAATACACCAATGCAGAATATGAATTTGCTACCAAATTTTGGACCAAGGGAGGGTGTAAAGACTCCTCATCTAGTGATGGATTTAATTTTTAAAATCAGCAAAGAGAAAATAGGTCTTGTTACCGACACGGATTAGCACTTATTTGTAGAGGGGTCCATGCAGGGAGGCGTTTTTTTCATGATGATAGTATCCTAGAAACCGATCCGACTGGAAAACGCACCTGTGGAAAGTCGAATACGGTTTTCCTGGATATGAACTCCATTTATCCGTCGGTAATTTCTCAATACTCTTTTCCGTGTGGGAATTAAAAATGGCTGGACAATCCTTGTGATCCAAGTTTCCCCGACATTGCCACCGTTAAGAACAATGGACCGCAAGGATGATTTTCCAAAATTTATGGTGAAATACCAGCGGAACTTCATGATTCGGTAAAGTATTTTGTTTTCCAGTCCATAAATAGACTAGTGCCTAGTGATTCACTGAGTCCCTGTAATGTTTCATTAGCGGAGGATGGGGATATGCACTGGACACCCTCAAAACAAAAACTTATTGCCAACCTTCACCCGAAACGGATGAATGACGCGCATCACGTTCTTTTGTGGTGGATGCTGATCAACGGTTTTAAGTTCGAAGAGATTCAAAGAGCCTTCCAACTTGATCAGAAGCCATTTATGAAGGAGTTTATTGACACCTTTGTCAGTAAACAATCAGAGGCAAAAATAACGGTGGAAAAAGAAGCCTTTAAGCTCATTTTAAATTCAGTCTTTGGTAAAAATCTGCAGGAGTGAGGGCCATAGGAGTTTTTGTGACGCTGTAACCGACCCAAAAAGAATGTAACTGAATCAATCCCGATCTGAATTTCACAACGTTCACTTTCATAGACTCCAATATGGTCCTTTTGCATAGAAAAAAGAAGCGTAATTTTAAATAAAAATATTGCCACTGGCAGTGCCATTTTTGAAATTTCAATAAAAACATGTTGGAATTCAAAATACAGTGTGTGTAAGCTCAAATGGCTAGGGAAGGGAGAAGTTCATGTTTATTATGGAGCCACAGATTCACTTTTGTTAAAATTTAAAACAGAATTTTTTCGATGATTCGGAAAATGGGGAGCACATTAGCCCTCTAATTATTACACCAACTGGGAATAGTCCATTTACCCGGAGCTAGTGAAGCGGCATCACCAAATAAGTTTTTGTTTTTAAAATCTGAGACGGGAAGTGACTTAGTTTCCAATGGTGAGCTTGCTTGTCCAAAGGTGTTCTGTGTGCAAATGCACAACGAGGATATCAAAAAAGTCTGCAAGGATGTGCCTACAAACTAGGATATCAAAAAAGGTTGCAAGGGGTTGTTTACACTATGTAAAGGAAAATTTCGATATGAGTATTTACAGAAACTGTGTAGAGAATAAATCAGTTCCAAGAGCGAATGTCTTGACCATTCGCTCTTTAAAATTTAAAAAATATACAGTTAGAATCAAAAAATGCCATGTGAGCCATATCTGACAAAGCCTATGTGTGCTTGGACGGTGTGAAAGTACTACCACACGGTCATTACTTGACTTCAGATCAAGCTGTATATGTACTGTACAGACAAAGTTTTGGTCTGAAGGAAGTTCAATCGTTGGAAGGAGGCAGGTCAGTTTTTTCCATCCCAGTTTTTTCTCAGTCTCCGTCCCAGTAGTCTCCAGCTCAGAAAAAAGTGCTTTTTATACGTAGTGTTCTTATATATAATGTTTCTGTGCAATGCGGAATCGTGTATTTTAAAATAATGTTTAATATTATGTTATTATTATATATTTCTTTAAGATAATCAACACGCCCAGACCTGAAGCCAGCCCTTGCCTAATGCTGTTAGCCCCCGAGCCTTCCAGCCACATCCAGTCGGCAGCTCTCTCGCTCTCTGGGTGGTGGCATATTCAAGTGTTTCTAATTCAAAGTGTTTTTAAGTGCCTATTTTATGTTGTTTAGCTCCAAAAGCCTATATCATGCTATTGAGTATTTTTATGTAAATATGTTCAAAATATTTGTAGTGTATTTATTTAAATTAAAGAAAAAATGTATTTTACTTTTTTATTTTTTAGGTATTTATTCAGCAGTTTGAGGTGAGGTTCGGTTAGTTGTATTTTAACAGCGAGAAGAATAATAGGCATCAATTTGAAACAACATTCAGATTATTCCATGTCAACCCTCAATATCTGATAAAACAACTTTTAACGAAAATGATTCAAAATCATGATATAATGTTTTTAGAAAACCCGAAAAAACTCGATTATTGCTATAGTTTGTGGCAAGATTCCTATGGTAAAAAAAATATTCAACTAGACATGAAATTCATACGGTGATATGACGTGTTTAGTACTACTGAACGAAACTCATCGTTCTCAGTGATCATTTAGCTGAATCCATTAAAGAATCATCAAAGCAGTTGTTACAGTTATTCATGATTAATTTCACCATGAAAAAATTCCGTAGCCGTTGTTCTCCACAATCTCTTTCATCAGAGCAAATGTATGAGAACACTTGCTTTGAATTGTTCTTACTATATGATCTATAGGGTTGTTCGTGATTCAAGTTCTCTCATAACTTTAAAGAAACAAATATTTCCCGGTGAACTGAAATTTCTACTCTCGGCATACAATCAAGCTCCAAAAACCCTATGGATACATTCTATAGGATCTCAATCAAAACACACGTAAAGAGTTACGTGTAGTCACTGATATTTTTCATAATAAATTACCGTAAATCTTCCATTGAACAGTAAAAAAGGTCATTAGTTGCCACGGTGACATTGAAAAAACTACATGAAAACAGGCATTAAATTTCCGTCCAATGTAATTCAAAACCACGGCCCAGGAAGGCTATATTCAAACACGATAGTGACAATGAATTCATTAATCTCATATCTGATCTTCGTTTAAATTCAACTGATGGAAATTTTCAACTGCCAGATGTAGTTAAGCAACAGACAAAACAACCTCGTTCACTTTTACGTGCCCTAGCTTTTAAAAACAAGGCAAATGATTTTCAAAGACATAACTGTTCTTCCAACTTGAATTTGCTTAATGATACTACATATCTTACAAACATCTCGTCTATTCTAGGGTCACCCCACAACCCCTTATAATTTCTACTGTAACATTTTTGCGACAAGCATTGATTCTTACCGCCATTGGTAATAATAGATAAAAAATAAACTAGGCAATCTTGGTTTCATTCCGCCATTTCTGACACCTTCAATATCCAATGAAGTTAATGCATCCATCGCTAAGGAATATACCAAGAAAGAATGTCCTAAATGTTGAAACAATGAACCCTTCAATACAGAGACATATGAATCGTAAGATCTATCATGTCAAGCGTCGTTGACCTTCTAAACCTGTTTTTGCTGGGTTTTAAATGTCCTCCAGATCCAAAACAAGTCACGCGAGATTTCGTCATCTTGACATGTAAATAATGGATCAAGATTTATTTTTGTTACAACTGGGTCTTCTCTGCTTGACTAGCGGACCCTGCACTCTAACAAGTCACACGAGACTGCGTAACAAGCACCTGTGCCTTGACGAGAACATTTGCATAAGTAGACAAACATTCCCTATTACGTGACAAACAGGTGTATTATAGTGTTACGTAACAAAAAGGTTTACTATATTATGGCGGAAGACCCAGGTGTGCACAATAGCGTCTTGAGGGGCTAGTAGCTCCAAGAGCATACCCTCTATCTGGCCGCTCAGAACTATTGAGGCATCTCTATTGTCGTTTAATTAGAATAAGAAGGTTTTCAAAAAGAAGCAATAAGTCTTAGTGTAACAAGCGAATATTGAGGAACGGGAAGCTCCCTTATATACTGAAAATACTGTTCATTTTGTGTTTTAATGCTGCTCTTTACATTCAGCTGAGAAACTTGTTTTTTTTTCTGACTGTTTTTCAAATTATTCCAGGAAATCCTCCGTGTAAGAGCTCTCCTGGAAAATTGACCCAGAAAATTTCCTGCCTTGGAAAATACCCCTAATTAACTTTCCTCCCATGAAAAACTCTCGCCGTTAGAAATTCCCCAGCAAAAAAATTTCCCTGGAAAATTTCCATGAATTTCCGAAAAACAAATACTAATTGTAAACAAGGGGAATGTTGCATAGCTTTAATCCCGTTCCTTAGGATTTGCAGGGGGTCATATCATCCCATGAGGCACAGTTATTGGACCTCTCAGCAATGCTGAATCAAATGGCTATCTCAAAATTTTGTTCGAATATCATTGGGAAAAAGAGCGTGGGAAGGGGTTTATAACCCTCCAATATTTTTGGTCATTTAAAAAGGGCTCTAGAACTTTTAATTTCCGTTCAAATAGTCCCTCTCCAAATCTTCTAGGACAATTGTCTTTATACAATCATCCTTGGGGAGGAATTACAAACAAAAAACAAATAGACAAAAGACAAAGAGGAGCTTGTAGTCTCTTCAAAAGGATTGTCTTATATACTGAACATGATGGTGTGATTTTTATTAAGATCACTTGCTTTTTTGGGTATGTTCTCCCTCTTTTTCAAAAATTAGGCAAATTATCCCGTAGCTTTCGATAGCTATTATTAAGCTTCATAAAACTTTTATATTTGGAATCAAAATAAAAAGCAAATTCTTTTAATGGAATAACTGTTATAAAAATTCCTTTTTCAGAGTTCTGGTTACTATTAAGCCGAGTTACTTCTTACTTACAGTTCGTTACTACAAACTGTTAGATTCTTCCGTTTTATTACAATCTCGCACTACAAGATAACCAAGTATATACACATAATCTATACACATAAAATTTTATCTGCAATTAGAAGAATAGATGATAAAATCCGCAACTAAAAATTCAGCAACATTTAATTTTTTAGTTAGAAGAGAAGAAGAGTAAGAAGTAGAGAAGAAGAAAGAAGAAGAAGAAGTAGTAAGAAGAAGAGAAGAAGTACCATCTAAATTAAAAATTCAACGTAATGTTAGAGATGTCAAAACAGTTAATGCACCCTCTAAGTAAAGGGACCGGAAACTTGCTGTGATCAAGAAGCTATTATTTTGTTCAGTATATATATTTTGTTTTAATTTTAGTAAGTTCGTTTTTCTAATGATTATGATGACTTACTATGTCATCAAATATCTAGAACTTTTGTATATATTTATTTCCCTGTCCAATAAAAGGAAATCTCTATTTAGAACTCTTATTTGTTTCGTACATAGTCGCAGGAGCATCACTGGGATGAATAGTCGCAGTCATAGTCGCAAGCAGTCGCTGTCAAGTGAAGTCATTGTCGCTAATAGTCGTAGTTGGAAATATTCACAGTCGTAATCACAAGTAATCTGAATCACAATTTCATGTAATTCCAGTTGCAAGTAATTGCAGTCGCAAGTAGTAGCAGTCGCAGTCGCAAGTAGTCGCTGTCATGTGAAGTCATTGTCGCAAATAGTCGTAGTTGGAAGTATTCACAGTCGCAATCGCAAGTAATCTTAATCGTAATTGCATGTGATTCTAGTTGCAAGTAGGTGCAGTCGCAAGTAGTAGCAGTCGCAGTCGCAAGTAGTCGCTGTCATGTGAAGCCATTGTCGCAAATAGTCTTAGTTGGAAGTATTCAAAGTCGCAATAGCAAGTAATCTTAATCACAATTGCATGTAATTCCAGTGGCAAGTAGTTGCACTCGCAAGTAGTAGTAGTCGCAGTTGCACGTATTTGCAGTCACAAGTAGTCACTATTGCAGGGGGTGCAATTGTAATTGAAACCCCTTTTTTACGAAATAAGTACAATATACTCTCATTTTCACAGGAGCTAACAAAGATAGAAAAATAAGCAGCCATTCATCACTGGTTCAGTTGCTAACCCAAAGAAGGTGGTGGAGTGTCCCCCCAAAAGTTTAGAATATTTACGACCTTTTGTGTAATATAATTTTCATTTAAATAATTTTAATAATTTTCATTTAAATGCATGTTGTGTGCCGATATTACTTTGTCAAGATGCCCTTCCCAAACCAAAATGGTTCCCCACTTAGGGTTTACACCAGCCTTGATAAGAACTTGCACCTAAGAAATAACAAAACGCTGGTTAATCAGTTCATGACTCCAGTCTCAATGACGTAGAGGAAGATCTATGTCCTGTGGTACCTTTAAAGTGCCAGGGACAGTGAAAATGAGACCTGATTATTTAAGTCGGCTTAAAGAAGATTTATTTTAATGGTTCAACGTGGCAACACTGACTGAATATGGTACAGCCCCAAGAAGCTCATAATTTCATAACAATCAAAAGAAAATCTGAGGGGAAAACTGAGTAGAGATGGATGGACACAGGTACAAGAAAATTTATTTGATGTATTTCGTACCTTACTATGTTTTGAATATATTTTGAATACGATCTAGAACATACCTTATACTAGTTTGAGTAGTCTCATCAATATCTTCAAAAATCTGAGCATGCAAGTTCACTGGTCTTGGTTTAACTGTCTCCTTCCACGCACTCAGATCTGATTTGGGAATATTGGAGCCACGACAGGATACACGAGGATTCCTAAAACAAGTGCAACAAACATACTATAAGTTTGTAATATTATAATATGTTAAAAAAATTTTTTTTACAACATTTCAGTAAAACAAACAAATAAATTATAAGCTTATCAATAAACAGTAAGGTATAACAATTGCAGGACAGGATATAATACACTGATAATACACTGAAATACATAATATCTTAATAGATATTTGTGGCAAATCAAACAGTTCGTAGTAACGAACTATAGTAAGTAGCGACCTGGCTCAATAAAAACCGAAACTCTAAAAAACAGAATCTCGATACCAACAGATCCATAAAAAGAATTGGATGTTTATGCTGGTTTTAAATAAATATTAAGTTTCATCAAGTTTAGTCTTACCCGTGAAAAATTATGAGCCTGAGAAAATTTGCGTTATTTTCAAAAAAGGGGGAAACATCCCCTAAAATCGCAGCATCAGATTCAGTGTATCGGAGTACCCTACTGTAGAGGCTGGAAGCTCCTATCTGCGAAAACGTGGAGTTTTGTATTTTTTGCCGGAAGAAAGATCACGGATGCATGTTTATTTGTTTTTTTTCCCAGGGTGATCGTATCGACACAGTGGTCCTAGAGTGTTGTGAGAGTGCTCATTCTAACGTAAAGTTCTAGCGGCCTTTTTAAGTGACCAGTAAATTGGAGGGCAACTAGGCCCCCTCCTACGCTCACCAGAACAAAATTTTAAGATAGGCATTTTGTTCACCATAGTCGAAAAATCTAATAAATTTGTCTTTGAGAACAACTTAATCCACCACAGTCCCCTGGGGAAGGGCTGCAAGTTATGAACTTTGCCCGTTGTTTAAATATAGTATTGGTTATTGGGACGTCTAAAGATGTTTTCAGGTTTTTTTTTTCGTCGGGCGTTGGGGAGAGGGAGGGGGCTAAGTGGAAAGATTTTTCCATGGAGGAATTTATCATGGGACAAGAAAATTTCCGTGAAGAAAAGCGCTGGATTTTCCAGCATTAAAAAAAATAATGATAAATTAAACCAAAAACAAGTTCTTTCAACTGAAAGTAAGGAACAACATTAAAACTTAAAACGATCAGAAATTATTACGTATATGAGGGGGTCCCCTCCTCAATACCTCGATCTCTACGCTAAAGTATTTTTGGTAATTTCAAAAGAGCTATTTATTCTAATTAAGCGGCCTTCGTGATTCAGGGTTCATTCTTAAAGAATTTGAACAAAATTCTAATTTTAGTGTAAAGATCGAGGTAATGACGAGGGGGTGAACCCGCTCATATACGTAATAAAAATATACGAATGTAGAAATTCGTTACGTGAGTTAATTTGCAAGGTCAATATATTTATTACTAATAAAAACGTTCGTAAATAAAATTAAAAGTTCTAGTGGCGTTTTTAAGTAACCAAAAATTGGAAGGCAACTAGGACCTCTCCCCCACCCCTTTTTTCTCAAAACCGCCGGATCATGGTATTAAGGGAAGCTTTATTTTTTTAGGTCAACTTGAGGAGTTACAAAACTAAATTAAACAATACTATTTCTGTTAGGATTAAAAATTGTTCAAAAAGTTTCTCCAACGTATAAATAACAAGCCAAACTATTTTTTCCTATGAAAAAAACGAAAAGACATAAAAATATTTTTTTCCATCAAATAGTCTATGTCAATGAAGAACAAACAGAAATTAATTTAAAAAACTTTTTCCACAAAACAAGTTCTTCAAAGAAAAGAAAAGAGCCCCATTAAACCAAAAATGCGCAGAAATAAAGCCAAACAATCTTCCAAGCGTAAAACTACCTCAAATCATGATCAATGTATAATTAAACCATAAACGAAGAGAAATTACAATACATAACCGAGTCAAACTCAGAACGAGCAAAAATTAAAGTGAGTAGGTTTGACAACCCCCATGCCTTCTCAAGATCAGAATATAAAATACACTTTACTGAAAAAAACAAAAACAAAAAACAATAATCGTTGATTTTTGCTTTAATATTCTTATGCTGATATTCATTCCTGAAAGTCTTATTTTTTTTTATTAAACTCAAAAAAGTGAAAGAAATCTTTTAATGTACTTTGTCTTCAGTAAAGTGAATCCTATGGAGTATCTTGAAACGTCATTTAAACTAAATAAATATATAATTAAAAAATGTAAGTCTTCTAAGTTTCATGAAAAATAATGGAAAAATAATTTGAAAGTATTGTAATTTTTTAAATTACGGCAAAACTTCTGTGCTTAAACCTGTCCTGCGAAAATATATCATAGTCATGACCGTGCTAATACATGGATGTCAAAATGTGTTTAATTCTGCAAAATATGATTATTAATACAGTACCTTGATATATTAAAAAATTTACAATAACGAATACTGACATTTACTATAACGACAATATACTGAAAATAACGAATGCTACCAGCATTCTAAAGTATGTTTTTGTATGTTTTATGTTTATAGTATGTTTTTGCCGCGATGGTATGTTTGTTTTTGCTATTGTTTTTTAGGTATAGTATGTTTTTGCCGCATAAAAGTAATAAAAAAAAATAAAACAATAAAACAAAATATATACGTTACGTCGTCGGAAAAAAAAATTGCTAATGACTTTGTAGTTCGATATCAAAATATCGATGCATGATATAATACTTACAAAATATTATTAAACAATAATTAGAAACTTCACGCGTTTCACTATTCCTTATTTTATTTTTATTTAAAGTTTTAAATTTAAAATCATATCATACATTCCCCCTTTCCTTAGCTCATATATTTCACCTTGAAATAATACCCCCTGTCATCTACATACCTCATCAAATTGCGAAGAAGAAGAAGATTGCCACCAATTGTTGGCCTTAATTTTTCGCTAGTTAATATTTAGATTCCCGTAAAACCTTCAATCTGAATGAGGAAACACACTTTAGAAACTGGCTATACAATTAGAAACTGGCTATACAAAATGGCGATACAAAATCCAGGTAATAATCTGATAGCAAAGGTGTATGGAGAAAACTACCATTTTTTGACAGTGCATAAGTCTTAGGTTCGTTTTTTAATGGCTTGTTTTGTTTTGTGTTAAACCATTGGTTCTGCTTAGGTCTTCCTAATTTCTTTCCTGAAAAAAGTTTTCCTTGTTTTTTTCCTAAAAATAATTTCTGGTGACATTTCTGGCTTATTTCTGTCCTTAACTATTCTCTTTTTGTGTATTGGTTTCTTCGTTAGTTTTCTTGCTTTTCAGGTTTTTCCATTAATTTAACATTATTTACAAAATTTGCAAAATTAACAAATTAAAAAAAAAAATCATCGGAAAGAGGTAAAGAGTCAAATTGGGATTCGTAACGAGCAGAAAAAGGGTCACATATTAATAGACAGTTTACTTGTAAAAGAAACTAGTGACTGAGAAATTTTCGCTCCTTTCATTGGCTTAAAATTTCATACAGAGGAATCAACAAGCTGAATTTTATTTTTTATTTTATATATTGGCTTAAAATTTTCCACAGGAACAAAGCAGGCTATAAAAAGATGAGACAATGGGCTTCCCTTTCTGGCATACCTGAAAAGCATAATGTAATTTGACTTACGAAAATACTTCATAGCGGTAAACCCATAAAATCATAGCGCACTTTTTACTAAGAATTATGCGACAGTAGACCTTTTTTCTCTAGGCAATTTCCATAGAGCAGTAATTCTAATAATCAAGCGGAAGAGAGACTTTTTTAACCTAAAAAATTATCGCTATAAAATATGAGAATTAAGTCAAAAATTTAATGCACGCGGAATCATCAAGATGTTAATGGTTATTTTAAAATTCAAACAAAAAGTAAAAATAAATAAACCTACACTTCATTATCAGGAACAAGAAACAACCATGGCTGCAAAGTTTCAATATCGTCCAAATTGTCACACAGAATTCTTGAAAGCGTTACTTTTCTGAGTTCACGAAGTTGGGCTTCAGTGAATGAGCTTGGCTGATCTCCAAGTTCATACCTAAAGTAAATAGGTTAATTTTACCTGTTTTCAAGGCCATAGAAGGGAAATCGACGTTATAGTCAAGGAAAATCTGGCTTCACTCGTAAATCTTGGCAACACATGTGGGTTGAGCTTGATGAGCTTAAGTTGTTCAAAACTAAAAAGTATTTAATTTTTCTATGTACTTCAGCACTGACATATAACTTGACTATTTAAAGTTATGTTTTTAAGAACTAATTGTTCAAAATGTCTTTCAGCTGCGACGTAATGAATGGATTTTATTAAATAACCTGCGAATTATTTTAAATGAGTTTACTTTGTGACTTTTAAGTAAATTGTTAACGTTAATTACACTTGTTGTCTTAAAGTCAAAGACAAAAAAATATCACTCATATATCTAAGCAACAACTGTGACTTTAATGCGACCTTATTAAGTATCTTTTTTTTCTTAAGTTATTCCAAATTAACAAATAGGTAAGTGTTTGAGTGGTTAAGCATTAAGTGCACTTAAGCATCAAACTTGAATATTTTAAGTTATCTTTTGAGATTTAACTGTATCAAATAACTTTGAGCAAAAGGTTAATGAATGAATTATATTGTATAGCTTGTGAATTTTAAATGATTATAACCTGTAATTATATGATTATATATGATTATAGCCTATGATTGTAGCCTGTGTGGTAGAATAGAGCACTAAATTACTCCTAATTAAAGTGTTAACAAGTTTTATTAATCACTAGGGAGGCTGAAGGAATCAGAAGGTAGCTCAATTAAATTCTGTGAGTCACGAATATAATCTTTATATCATATAATCATTATAATCTAATCCAAAAGATTTTATTTTAAAGAATTGTTATTTCACAAACAATAAAAATATAAAATCTGAAGCAAAGCTTGCAATGACACCTCTGTCATTAAACACCTCTGTCATTAAACACCTCTGTCATTAAACACCTCTGTCATTAATGTCATTAATGACACCTCTGTGCTGAAAACAATAAACAATGAAAACAATAAACAATGAAAAATAAACAATGTATAAAATAATAAAAAAAAACATATAAATGTTTTTATAATTGAACTGCATTGAATATGTATTGAACTGCAACTGTTCTGCAACTGAACTTTGCAGTTCTGGAAATGTTTAAAGTCTCGGTTTTATTTATTTGTTTTTTCTCTTTTTTTGCTTTTTGTTCTTTTTTTCTCTTTTCTGTTAGTTGTTGATTTCTTTGGATGATTCTATTTTAAAAAGATAGTTTTGTTTCAACAAAACTATTTATATTATATGTAAAAACATTTATATTTTAATTTGTTTTATATTATTATAAAATAATAATAAAAAAAAATGTATAAAAAAAACAAACAATAAACAATGAAAAAAATAAACAATGACACCTCTGTGCTGAAATATAAATCAACGGATTAAAGGTAACGACACTCAACCTCCAAAGACCAAAAGAAAAAAACCAGCTCGTTACCTCCTGTCACAAACCGTAAAACCCCCCAAAATTTCATCAAACCACAGTGCTACCAGTACCATGTTTTTCTATCTTTAGCTGGATTCACCATATAGATAAGGTAATTCCTGTTCAAGCCTAAAAATTATGCCTTAATTATTTGCTTTAATTAATATATCCTAAAGTTAATCCTTAGAAGATAAACACTGCTTTATTGTATGAACCACAAACAGGAGACAATATTGGTTTTGTCACCGTAAATAATTTTAATTTTATCCGCAAGTGTGACTATAATATGGCCCTGGCGTAACTTACCAGAAGCGATCACCTTGCCGTAAATTCAAAAATTGCTGGGCTAAAATACAAGCGAAAGTTGGTCCGACAATTCCACCAATTACAGGTTTTTCAGCCATAGCTCCTGGGAATAGATCTATATCTTGAATATTCCTGAAAATAAATGAAGTGAACTCAATTCTTGTTTTGTTGCAGTAATTAAAGAGAAACTCATACAAATGAAACAATGGTTCAAAATGGTAAAATGGTATGCAAAAAGGAAGGTAGAAATAATAAATGTGTCTTATAAAACTGTTTAATATGGTTCCCACCCTCTCTCTATCTTTAAATCAAAAAATAGAAGATTTTTTGCATGCTGCTCGTTTTTCACATTTTCTTAACCCGTCTCCTTCATCAAAGTTGCGATTACTTTCACAAAAATATGGGTAGAGGGGCAAGAGTTTTTGTTTCTTTTTTTAGTAAAGACAGAAAAAAAGAATTTTTTCAAAATGGAGGGGGAGGGGTTCGTTTTCGTTTCTTTTTTTTGTGAAAATATCAAAAAACTATTTTTTCAAATCTAGCAAAGGCAATAAAAGCAGGGGATGATTGTCACCCCCTCGCAAAAATAGCCCCATTGTGTCTAATATTAATAATTTTCAACTAGTTCTTTCCTCTTTTTCGTGTTATTGACTAAAAATCAGGCATAAAGATCGCTAACCATATCCAAAAACTATCTAAAAAAAGCAGTGTCAAGAATTAAACATTTGAACCCCTTTAGCACTAGTATAAATATGATTTTTAAGGTCATAGTTCAAAGGTACACTATAGTTCTTACTGCCTAACACTTTACTGCCACAATCTTGGTATTAGTTCTAAATATGTTTGTATGTTCAAAGGTACATGTTTGTTTGTTCAAAGGTACACTATAGTTCTTACTGCCTCACACTTACAATCTTGGTATTAGTTCTAAATATATTTGTATGTTCAAAGGTACATGTTTGTTTGTTCAAAGGTACACTATAGTTCTTACTGCCTCACACTTACAATCTTGGTATTAGTTCTAAATATATTTGTATGTTCAAAGGTACATGTTTGTTTGTTCAAAGGTACACTATAGTTCTTACTGCCTCACACTTACAATCTTGGTATTAGTTCTAAATATGTTTGTATGTTCAAAGGTACATGTTTGTTTGTTCAAAGGTACACTATAGTTCTTACTGCCTCACACTTACAATCTTGGTATTAGTTCTAAATATGTTTGTATGTTCAAAGGTACATGTTTGTTTGTTCAAAGGTACACTATAGTTCTTACTGCCTCACACTTACAATCTTGGTATTAGTTCTAAATATATTTGTATGTTCAAAGGTACATGTTTGTTTGTTCAAAGGTACACTATAGTTCTTACTGCCTCACACTTACAATCTTGGTATTAGTTCTAAATATGTTTGTATGTTCAAAGGTACATGTTTGTTTGTTCAAAGGTACACTATAGTTCTTACTGCCTCACACTTACAATCTTGGTATTAGTTCTAAATATGTTTGTATGTTCAAAGGTACATGTTTGTTTGTTCAAAGGTACACTATAGTTCTTACTGCCTCACACTTACAATCTTGGTATTAGTTCTAAATATGTTTGTATGTCCTCTGTATAATTATACACGGAGTATTCTTTGTTATCCATTATTTTTATATACATTTTTGATATTTTTTTTAAATATTTAAAAAAAATCTATCTGTTTGGCTGTTATTTGTATCTAAACACTCTACAGAATTAAAATACTTTTATTTCATGTTACACCCCTCGTGGTGCCCGGCCACTCTTGTTTGTACCTGAACAAATAAATTTTCAAATTGGGATAAATCCATTTATTTAGACAGTGAAAAAACAGGTACAACAGTCAAGATATTTCGATCACATATACAGCGACTGTCATCACTAGTATTATAAATAATATAATTAAAACTGGCATTTTTATACACAAAATAATAATAAAAACCTTTTCGGGTCATTCACAAAATAATGAACTTCCGGATTATTTACTGGGTTATTTTCAGAGAGAGTTCACTGACAAACATCATTCAAAGTCTTGATAAAAATTTCCTTCTCTAATCTGACCAAAAGTAGAAGAAATTTCAAAAGGAAGTGGCCGAGCCTTCCACGTCTTTTAATTGTAAACAAAATGTTGAGTTTATTTTCGTCATATATACGACGTATTTTCTACGTAACACCTTAAGCTAGGTATTTTTAATATTTTATTATTTTTAATATTATTTTTTTTATTATTCTAACAATCTATGTGTTTGACTATCTATCCGTGTCTTTTAATTGCAAATAAAATGTTGAGTTTATACTTGTCATATATACGACGTATTTTCGACGTAACACCTTAAGCTAGGTATTTTTAATATTTTATTATTTTTAATATTATTTTTTTTTATTATTCTAAAACAATCTATGTGTTTGGCTATCTATCCGTGTCTTTTAATTGCAAACAAAATTTTGAGTTTATAGTTGTTCACACGGTTGCTCAGATTTCCCAGATCGAATTCCCGAACCGATTTCCCGACGAATTTTTGACGTAACACCATAAATTAGGTATTCTCTTCCTAGACCACACTGCCATTCTATGACGAACAGAAAAATTTCCAAATGGGGACAAATCTATTTCTTTAGACAGTGAAAAAACCGGTACAGAAGTCCAGATGTTTCAATCACATATACAGTGATCGTCATCAATAGATTTAGTAAAATAATATAACTGAAACTTGCATATTTATACACAAAACAAGTAACATTTCGGGTCCTTCAGAAAATAATGAACCGCCGGATTATTCACTAGATTATTTACAGAGAGAGTTAACTGATAGAGAGAGTTCATTCAAAGCCTTGATGTAAATTTCTTTCTTTAGTTTTGCCTAAAAGTAAAACAAATTTCCAATGAAGGGGATAAAGGCTTCCGTGTCTTTTACTTGCTAACGATATGTTGAGTTTACAGTTGTTCACTTGTTTGGTCTCATTTCGACATATATATGACGTATTTCCGACGTAACACCTTAAGCTAGGTATTTTTTTCTTAGACTACACTGCCGTTCTATTACAAAAAAATAAATTTTCGAATAGGGATAAATCCCTTTATATAATAAATAAAAAACAATAAAAACAAATTGCAGCATGGATTGTTACACAGAAATATCATATTTTTCTTTTGCTTAGTCCTTTTGATATGAGTTCCGAAAATTTGAAATACTTTTGGCTTTTTTTTTAATGATATGCTAAGATGGGAAACAAACAGTACGTTTTATTAAGCAAAAATGACCTATAGATATCATTCTACAATAAGAATCTAGGTTATTGTGTGTAGTTGCCTGTGAAAGTGTTCTATGTCTCCTATAATATTTCCCTGCAAAAGCTCCCCTGAATATCTGAAAAAGAATACCAGCAATAATTTAAACCAATCCATAAACAAGAAACATTTTTTTGCATAAAAAACAATTTTTCTGACAGGAAAAACTATATATTTTAATAAATTTATATTAAAATAGAAGAATTTAATCTGAAAATTTTTTTTCAGATTTTTCCGGAGCAGGATTTTTTTCGAGAGGGGGGTATTTTGTGGGGGTGATTGATGCATTTTTGTTACGTTTTCACAAGTCAGGCACAACTTTTTGGATGGTGGTTCAGCCCCCCCCCGTTCTTAGGTCTTGCTCAAGATATATAGAACAAATTTAGGGTAATTACTTGCTTAAATAGTTATGATACAAAAAAAACTCAACAGCAAACATAAGTTGTCTGTTTGTACAATGCTTTTGTGATGCCTCATGTCCTCGCATTGATTCCATTTTGGAATGTAATTACGGCTACTGATTAAAATGCTATTAGATCCGTATATTTTGGTTTTCCGAAATTTCTCTTGTGAATACCCCTATGGGCTAGAAATAAAAGACTAGTGTCAGCCTACGGGTTAACTGAGTCACTGAGTCACCTGAGCTGCATTCCAGTCGCTATTTATCAAAGCCTGATAGGACAAACAGTCTCCAGCCTGCTATTTGCGAGTAGAAATATTTGAATCTATTCTTTGTAGTATAGCTTTCTTTGTGAGTGTGTTCTTCTTCTTCCTTTTTGTGTGTCTTCTCATCTACTCCATATTCAACCCTTGGGTGTTGTTTTGGGCAATAAAGATATTGATTGATTGACAAAATGAGATAAGAGACTTATAACCTTTGCTATATTACCCCCACAATCACCCTCTCAAAAGCAAAAATGTAAAGTTATTAGAATCATTTTTTATTGGGAAATCATTTACTGCCCATTTATATAACTTATCATAATATTATGAACGAATGAATTTTATTCCCTACCAAACTACATACTGTCACTAATAGAGCAATATGTAAAGAACAAAACAAATATGAAACTCACAAAACATAATATTGACACTAATGCCGGAAAGTGTCCCGGAATTCATTTCCGGATAAACTCTTATTTAACTTCGATAATTTTCTCTGTTCAATGATCTACGGGTCGGGAAAGTTATTGCTTACTAATCACTGTGTTTTGGCTTTCCGGTAGGCAGGCACAGGAGGAATTTGCAAAAACGGAATAAGCAAGAACATAATGTAAGTTTATTTTCACTATATTATACCATGTATATATACACCTTATATACAGGGAAGTATTTATAATCATGTCGTGTATTTCATATTAAAAAAAAACTTTCTTACAGGGTACCAGTATAATCGATCTGCAATCCTGAGTTTAGATCCAAAAGAGCACCCAAGGACGTATCAGTATTTTTTTCGGGGGGAGGGAAGAGCGTACAAAAGGAAATAAAAAAAAAATCAAGAATTTGTTTATGTCCCTTTTTTAACATTTTAAGATTCAGAATTATTTTAATGGGGGGGTTCAAACCTGGTATCCTCCCCCATGGATACAGCCTGGATTGATGCTCTTCAATCTGGATATATAATGCCCGTTCTGAAAGAGAATTTGAAGTTAAGACCGAAATATACATACTTGTATGCGATCCTAAGGCGACCCACAGTATCATCGTCCATAATTGAAAGCAGTTGGCCCCAATTGACAACTGGAGTCAAGCCACAATTCTCACGCCATACGATATATGGTGCAAGGCCATGATCTCTTCCTCGTTGTATATTAATGGCTATTAAATCCATTCCAAAAGGTCTTCCTGAAATTCGATAGTTTTTTGACATATTTAATTAATTTTACAGGCCTAAAGACAATTATACCAGAGGTAGTGCATTGATCTTTCCTTGACAATGTGAGGTTGTTCTATCCTAGGTACGCCCATCAAAGCTAGTGACAGACACATTTTGATAACTGAATCTTATCTCAATAATAGGAAATTATGTCCTCAGAAATGAGTTGAAAAATAATGGGATTATAAAATAGTCAATTTATCGTAGCTCTAAATTTTTGAATTAGAAAAACAGCGTTCTTCCGAGTGGAAAAACGCTACCCTCCCTTATGCCTTGTTCCGAGGAAAGGGAAGGAAAGAAAGAAGACACAAAAGAAAAAAAGAAAGACTGAAACGAATCAAACTGATACTAAGAAATATTATAAAACGAAAGAAACAAAAAAACACAGATGGGAAAACAGAAGAGATATTGCAACAAAGTAATTTTGTCATTGGTTTTGAAGGTGTCAAATGAGCATAAGTATATTATAAATATATATACTATCTTCATAAAGGAGTAATAATTGTATATTGTCTATTTATGTATTTATTTTTCCTCGAAAATGACTCAAATTTTTTCAGAAAAATTGTTACCCTGGGATATTCTCGCCTAAGAAAAAACGATCTAGATATGTCAGAAGTTTGACAAAATTCTTTAGGAGCCTTAATTTTGATTTTGCAAGTGACATCATGCACTAATATAATTTGTAGCATTTTCTTAAATGATGTCATTCTTAGCATAAATAAGATCGTTCAGTTTTCAATGCAATCAGTTATTTATATAGTATAATGTCTGTAGAAAGGCCCAAAGAAGGATAAGAAAGCAAAGGCTCCAAAACCAGCTAAGGCTGCAAAACCTTGTTGACACCCTCAACATTGCTTGTATTCCCTGTGGAGCCCTCCATATTCCAAAGGAAAAAGTAGGAAATAAATGTAATTCATTTGGAGATTGTTTCTTTCCAGTTTTTTCTCCAAATTTTTTTAAGACGTCGCTTGCTCTTTGAAGAGTTTTATAAACGTATTCAAGACTTGAACTCGTGTTTTGCTCTAGCTTTATTCAACGTAAGCGTTGATCGAACAATAAGTAGTGGTTGATGTATAAATAGTGTGAGATGATGTATGAATCTAAACTGCTAAAGCAAAAGGTCAGGAAAAAAACTTTCTTATATAAAGATGAACAAAAATGAACAATGAATCTACGACTGGAAAACAAGGAACAGCAATAACTGGCCACAAAAATGACCAAATTAGATAAGGACTTTATGAAAGCATTTTTTTTCATAATTTATTTTTTAATATTTTATTTTTATTTATTTTAATAAAGACATAAATTTCTTTATTTTAATTTAATCTTATTTATTTGTTATATCTATTTTATTTATTTATTTTAACATATTTTATTTATTATTAAATTATTTTATTTGTTTTACTTATTTTATTTATTTTATTTATTTTAATTTAATATTTTTCACAGGGAGAGCTAAGAGTCAAGAGCTCATATGGTATGAACTCTAGCAAAATTCTAAGAATCAATAGATTGATTTTGAAAGGAAAATAAGAGGCTTAATGCCGGTCAGGATTTAAAATAAGAGCTCTGAGTTACGATGTCCTTCTAAATATCAAAATTCATTAAGATCCGATCACCCATTCGTAAGTTATAAATACCAAATTTTTTTTAATTTTTCCTCTCCCTTTAGCCAACCAGATGGTCGAATCTGGGAAAACGACGTTATCAAGTCAATTTGTGTAGGTCCCTGACACGCCTACCGATTTTCATCGTCCTAGCACGTCCAGAAGCACCTGACTCGCCAAGTCACTGAACCCCTGCCCCCAACTCCCCCAAAGAGAGCGAACCCATTACGGTTCCGTCAATCACGTATCAAGGATATTTGTTTATTCTATACACCAAGCTTCATCCCGATTCCTCCACTCCAAGTGTTTTCCATGATTTAGGTTCCCCCACCCCAAACTCCCCCCAATGTCAAAGATCTGGTCGGGATTTGAAATAAGAGCTCTGAGACATGAATTCCTTCTAAATGTCAAATTTCATTCAGATCTGATCACCTATTTGTAAGATAAAAATACCCCAATTTTCCCGTTTTCCAAGAATTCCGGTTTCCCCATCCAACTCCCCCCAATGTCACAGGATCTGGTCGGAATTTAAAATTAGAGCTTTAAAGCACAGGATACTTCTAAATATCAAATTTCATTAAGATCTGATCACCCTTTCGTAAGTTACAAATACCTCAATTTTCAAAATTACCCCCCCCCCCCAACTCCACCAAAGAGAGCAGATCCGGTCCGATTATGTCAGTCACGTATCTTAGACAGGTATTTATTCTTCCCATCCAGTTTCATCCTGATCTCACCACTTTAAGTATTTTCTAAGATTTCCGGTCCCCCCAACTGCCCCCCCCCCAATTACGCTGGATCCGGTTGAGATACAAAATAAGAGCTCTGAGTTACGAGTTCCTTCTAAATATAAAGTTTCGTGAAGATCCGATCACTCCTTCGTAAGTTAAAAATACGTATTTTTTCAATTTTTTTCAGAATTAACACCCCCCCCAATAGAGCGGATCCGTTCCAATTATGTAAATCACGTATCTAAGACTTTTGCTTATTTTTCCCACCAAGTTTCATCCCGATCCCTCCAATCTAAGCGTTTTCCATGATTTAGGTTCCCCCACCCCAACCTCCCCCAAATGTCACCAGATCCGGTCAGGATTTAAAATAAGAGCTCTGAGACACGATATCCTTCTAAATATCAAATTTAATTGAGATCCGATCACCCGTTCGTAAGTTAAAAATACCTCATTTTTTCTATTTTTTCAAAATTAACCCCCCCCCCAACTACCCCAAAGAGAGCGGATCCGCTCCGGTTATGTCAATCATGTATCTAGAACTTATGCTTATTTTTCCCACCAAGTTTCATCCCGATCCCTCCACTCTAAGTGGTTTCCAAGTTTTAGGTTTCCCCCTTCCCAACTCCCCCCAATGTCCCCAAATCCAGTCGGGATTTAAAATAAGAGCTCTGAGACACGATATCCTTCTAAATATCAAATTTCATTGAGATCCGATCACCCGTCGGTAAGTTAAAAATACCTCATTTTTTCTAATTTTTAGAATTACCCCCCCCCCCCCCCCCCCAACTTCCCCAAAGAGAGCGGATCCATTCCAGTTATATCAAACATGTATCTAGGACTTGTGCTTATTTTCCCCACCAAGTTTAACCCCGATCCCTCCACTCTAAGTGTTTTCCAAGTTTTAGGTTTCCCCCTCCCAACTCCCCACCGCCAATGTCACCAGATCCAGTCGGAATTTAAAATGAGATCTCTGAGACACGATATCCTTCTAAATATCAAATTGAATTGAGATCCGATCACCCGTTCGTAAGTTAAAAATACCTCATTTTTTCTAATTTTTCAGAATTATCCCCTCCCCCCAACTACCCCAAAGAGAGCAGATCCGTTCTGGTTATGTTAATCATGTATCTAGGACTTGTGCTTATTTTCCCCGCCAAGTTTCATCCCGATCCCTCCATTCTAAGTGGTTTCAAAGTTTTAGGTTTCCCCCTCCCAGCTCCCCCCAATGTCTCCAAATCCAGTCGGGATTTCAAATAAGAGCTCTGAGACACGATATCCTTCTAAATATCAAATTTCATTGAGATCCGATCACCCGTTGATAAGTTAAAAATACCTCATTTTTTCTAATTTTTCAGAATTACCACCCCCCCCCCCAACTAACCCAAAGAGAGCGGATCCGTTCCAGTTATATCAAACATATATCTAGGACTTTTGCTTATTTTCCTCACCAAGTTTAACTCCGATCTGTCCACTCTAAGTGTTTTCCAAGTTTTAGGTTTCCCCCTTCCAACTCCCCACCCCCAATGTCACCAGATCCGGTCGGAATTTAAAATAAGATCTCTGAGACACGATATCCTTCTAAATATCAAATTGCATTGAGATCCGATCACCCGTTCGTAAGTTAAAAATACTTCATTTTTTCTAATTTTTCAGAATTATCCCCCCCAACTACCCCAAAGAGAGCGGGTCCGTTCTGGTTATGTTAATCATGTATCTAGGACTTGTGCTTATTTTCCCCACCAAGTTTCATCCCGATCCCTCCATTCTAAGTGTTTTCCAAGTTTTAGGTTTGCCCCTGCCAACTCCCCCCCCCCAATGTCACCAGATCCAGTCGGGATTTAAAGTAAGAGCTCTGAGAAACGATATTCTTCTAAATATGAAATTTCATTTTGATCCAATCATCCGTTCGTAAGTTAAAAATACCGCACTTTTTTATTTTTTCAGAATTAACCCCCCCCCCCCCTAACTACCCCAAAGAGAGCGGATCCGTTCCGGTTATGTCAATGATGTATCTAGGACTCGTGCTTATTTTTCCCACTAAGTTTCATTCCGATCCCTCCACTCTAACTGATTTCCAAGATTTTAGGTTCCCCCCTCCCAACTCCCCCCCCCCACAATGTCACCAGATGTGGTCGGGATATAAAATAACAGCTCTGAGACACGATATACTTCCAAACATAAAATTTGATTAAGATCTGATCAACCGTTCGTAAGTTAAAAATACTTACAATTTTTCTATTTTTTCCGAATTAACAGGACCCCACTCCCCCTAGATGTTCAAATTTGGAAAACGACTATTTCTAATTTAATCTGGTCCGGTCCCTGATACGGCTGCCAAATTTCATCGTCCTGGTTTACCTGGAAGTGCCTAAAATAGTAAAACAGGGACCGACAGACCGACAGAATTTGCGATTGCTATATGTCACTTGGTTAATACAAAGTGCCATAAAAATATAATTTTGAGACCTTTCAATTGCGTTAAAAAAGAATGCCTATCTCAAAATTTTGATTAGATGTGTTTAGGAAAATGGCGGGTGTGGGAGGAGGGGTTAGTTTCCCTCTAATCACTTTCAACTGTTAAACCTACAAATACTTACAACCCTTTCCCTGAGGATTGTAGGGGCATTATCATCCTCAAATACGTAATTTTTTTACTTTTCGCTTGCGTTGAACAAAATGCCTATCCCAAAATTTTTATTGGATGTGTTTGGGGAAATGATGGGCGTGGGAAGGGGGTTAGTTGACTTCCAATCACTTTTGACTGTTAAAAACGACACTAGCCCTTTCAATTTCCAATCAAATGAACTCTTCTCAGTGTTTTAACGGCAACAAATGGCCATCGCAATTTCTATCACATGCATTTCGGAGAAATACGAGGTGTAGGGGGGTATCCACCCTCCGATCACACTGAATCTTAAAAAGGGCTCCAGAACTTCTGATTAGCAATTCAATGAGCCTCTTCCAAAGCTTGTACGATCACCCTTTCTATATATACCTTATGTGTCCCCAGGGCATAGCTTTAACCCCTGCTCTAAGGTCTCTACGTGGGTTGTCATTGTCATCCTCAAAGCTGTAATTTCTGGACCTTTCAATTACGTTGTACAAAATGGTTATCTTAAAATTATGATTGGATGTGTTTAGGAAAATGGCGGATGTGGGAGGAGGGGTTAGTTTCCCTCTAATCACTTTCAACTGTTAAACCTACAAATACTTACAACCCTTTCCCTGAGGATTGTAGGGGCATTATCATCCTCAAATACGTAATTTTTTTACTTTTCGCTTGCGTTGAACAAAATGCCTATCCCAAAATTTTGATTGGATGTGTTTGGGGAAATGGTGGGTGTGGGAGGAGAGGTTAGTTGACCTCTAATCACTTTCAACTATTAAAAAGGGCACTGGCCCTTTCAATTTCCAATTAAATGAGCACTTTTTGAAGTTTGTACGATAATCCTTTCTATACATACGTTATATGCCCCCAGGGTAAAACTTACAACTCTTGCCCTGAGGGCTCTGGGGGGGAGACTGTCATTCTCAAAAACATAATTTTGTGACCTTTCATTTGTGCTGAAAAAAGTGATAGAAATCTGGAAATTTTAATTGGATGTGTTTGGGGAAATTGTGGGTGTGGGAAGAGGGGTTAGTTGTCCTCTAATCACTTTCGACTGTTAAAAAGGGCACTAGCCCTTTCAATTTTCAATCGAATGAGCTCTTTTGAAGTTTTTAAGACAAAAAATGGCCATTTCGAGATTTCAATCAGATGTTTTCCGGAAAATATGAAGCGTTTCCGGGAGGAGAGGGGGCGGTCACTCCCTCCGATCACTGAATTTTAAAATGGACACTAGAACTTCTGAATGCCTATCCAATGAGCCCCCTTCGAAGTTTATCCACCCTCCCATCACCCTGAATCTCAAAGAGGGCAGTAAAACTTTTTATTAGCAATCCAATGAGCCCCCTCCGAAGTGTACACGATCACTCTTTCTATATAATCTTACATAGCTCCAAGGTACAGCTTACAACCCTTGCCCTGAGGGCTGTAGGGAGGTTGTCATCCTCAAATACATAATCTCAAAATTTTAATTGGATTTGTTTGGGGAAATGGTGGGTGTGGTAGGGGGTTTTTTGCCCTCCAGCCACTGTGGACTATTAAAAAGTTACTAGCTCTTTCAACTTCCAATCGAATGAGCCCTTTTCGAAGCTTCTACGCCAACTCCTTCGATACGAAGTGCTCTGGTCTAAAACAAAAATAATAATAATAATACATTGTGCCCATGTCCCTCTTTACTTAGGCAGTGCTATTGTACTGCCTATGATTTCTATTCGTTTTAAATTTGACTTGACTATTTACTGTAATTTCTGATTATTTTATTTCAATTTCAATATTGAATAATGATTGACTATAGTGGTTGGTATATAGTGATTGACATAGTGAGTGATGATGCTCAATTGATGCTTAAATTATTGTTTGATGTTTAGTACTACTCGTCTTTGGCTAAATGTAGCTATTTTCTTTTCTATGAAGAAAGGCTTTTTTTAAATAATTTTAGTACTTTTCTGATTGACACAGTTGTTTTCTATTGGATAATGAAATGGATATAGTGTAAAGCTTTTTCTGTTTTTGTCCTAAAATATCAAGATTTTGACCTACTATTTATGTCTTAGACAAAATTTTGCAACAGATCTCTAGCCCATAAGAGTGGCTACTACTTTCTGCAAGTTTTTTGAACCGCTCTTCATCGATCATCTTAGCGTGAAGTGTTAGAATAAGCAGTCGCAAGCAGTCACGGTCATACTCGCAAGTAGTGGCAATCGCAGTCACAAGAAGTTAAGAATGCAAGTAGTCATAGTCATAGTCACAATCAGTTGAGGTCGTAGTCACAAGTAGTTGCAGTCCCAGTTGCAAGCAGTGGCAGTTGAAACAGATGCAGTCACAACCACAAGTAATCGCAGTCGTAATTGCAATTAGTCGCAGTTGCAAGTAATTACAATCGCTAGTATTCGCATTCTCACGTAGTTGTATTCGCAAGTAGCAACTGTCGCAAGCAGTTGCAGTGGTAGTCGTCAATAGTTGCAGCTGCAAGTAGAAGCAGTAATAGTCACAAGTAGCTGCTGTCTCAAGTAGTCACAATCACAAGTAGTTATTGTTTCAGTCGCAAGTACGCACAGTCGCAGTCACAAGTAGTCATAGTCAAAGGTAATTATAGGTACCATTAGTCACAGTAGCAAGTAGTCACAGCTGTTATTAGTTGCAGTCATAAGTAATAGTAGGCATAGTCACACGTTGCTTCAGTCATAAGTAGTTGCAGTCGCAATTGCAAATAGTTGCAATCACAGTCGAAATTAGTTGCAATTGTAGCTGAAAGTATTCACAGTCGCAATCACAACTATTCGCGGTCAAAAGGCCAAAATCACAAGTAGTCACAGTTGCAAGTGTTCGCAAGTACTCACAGTCACAAGTAGTCAGACTCACAAGAACTCAATGTCACAGCCACAAATAATCGTCGTAGTTAGTTGCAGTCACAGTCAAAAGTAGCCGTAGTCGCTGTCGCAAGTTATCGCAGCTGCAATCACAACTAGTCGTAGTCAAAGGTAATCACAGTCACAAGTAGCCCCAGTTACAAGAAGTCGCAATTCGCACGTAGTCACAGTCACAAGTAGTCACAGTCACAGTCGTTAGAAATTGCGCTCGTGAGTTGTTGCAGTCAATAGTAGTAATAGTCACAAATATTCGCAGTGGCAAATAGGTGCAGCAGGAAGTAGTGGCCGCCGCAGTTGAAAGTAGCTGTAGATACAAGTAATAGTAGTCGCGATTGCAATTAGTCACAGTCTAAGTAATTATAGTTGCAAGGAATTTGAATGACAAGAAGTCACAGTCGCCAGTTGTCACAGTCACAAGAAGTCGCAGTCACATTAGTAAGAAGCTGCAGTCTTGAGTATTCAAAGTTGCAAGTAGTAGTAGTCACCAGTAGTCACGGTCATTAGCAATTGCAGTCACAAGTTGCAAGCACTCACAGTCCCAAGCAGTAACAGTCGCAAGTAGTCACACTCGCAGTTGCAATAAGCCGTAGTTTAAAGTAGTAACAGCCACTATTTTAAGTTATTGCAGTCATAATGAGTCGCAGTCACAAGTAGTCATAGTTGCAAGTATTTACAGTTGTAGTTACGAGTTTTCACAGTTACAAGGAGTCGGAGTCACAAGCAGCAACAGTCATTGTCACAAGAAGTTGTAGTTCCAAGCAGTGGTAGTCACAGTCACAAGTTATCATAGTTGCAACTGCAAGTAGTCGCACTCAGATATAGTTGCAGTTGCACTCTCAAATAGCTCCAGAAATATTAAAAATAGTTTCAGTTGTTAGTAGTCTTAGTCAAAGTCTCAAGAAGTCGTAGTTGCAAGTAGTTACAGTCAGAGTCACAAGTAGTTGCAATCCTATTTACGAGTAGTCACAAGGTCGTACGCGCTGACAGTCACATTCGCAAGTAGAAACAGACGCAGTCTCAAGTAAGGAGAGTTGCAGGGAGTTAGCGTCGCTAGTAGTGACACTCACAGTCACAAGTAGACACAGTTGGAACTGAAAGTGATTACAGTCGTAAGTAATTGCAGTTACAGTCTCAAGTAACTGCAGAAATAATGGCAAGTAGTTTAATTCTGTAAAAATCTTAGTCAAAGTTTCAAGCTGTCGCAGTTGCAAAAGTTACAGTCAGAGTCACAATTAGTGACAGTCACAGTCATAAGCAGTCGCTGTCGCAAGTGTTAGCAGTAGCAGTCGCAAGCAGTTGCCATATTGGGTTGGAAGTCTTCGCAGTGACAAGTAGTCGTAACCATTGTCATAAGTATTTTCTTTAACAAGTAGTCAAAGTCTCATGTAGTGGCAGTCGTACTCAGTCTCAGTACTAGTGGTAGTAGTAGTATTAGCAATAGTAGCAGCAGCAGTAGTAGTAGTAGTAGTAGTAGTAGTAGTAGTAGTAGTAGTAGTAGTAGTAGTAGTAGTAGTAGTAGTAGTAGTAGTAGTAGTAGTAGTAGTAGTAGTAGTAGTAGTAGTAGTAGTAGTAGTAGCAGCAGTAGTAGTAGTAGTAGTAGTAGTAGAATTAGTAGTAGTATTAGTAGTATTAGCAGTAGTAGTAGTAGTGGTATTAGCAGTAGTAGTGGTAGTAGTAACAGTAGCAGCAGTAGTAGTAGTGGTAGATAACGTTTCCTTGTTTCCCACTGTCTTAAAAAATTCCCTATTGTTCTTCTTGTTTTTGGTGTTAGTAGTTGTATCAGTAGTATTAGTAGTAGTCATAGCACTGTAAATACTATCAGTATTAGTAGTCAGAGCAGTAGTAGCAGCATTAGCCCAGAAAGTTTCAACTTAAAGCTCTTAGCTCTTCCTAAGATATTACAGATACACCCTTTTGATATCCTTGATGCACATAGTGTCTTTGATTTAGCTTTTAATACCCCTCAATATTCTCTTCAGTTTCCACTTTATCCCTCTTAGGCTTTTCGGAACCACTCGGCTTTAGATATTTCCCCTTTTCCCAAATTAGGACGGTAGGAAACAATGGACAAATTATACTCCTACCCCAGAGGATATGGGGGTCAGGCATAGCTGTTGAATCTTTCGACTATTTTGAAGAAAATATTCAAAATTTGTCGAGGGAGAGTGTCAAGGATGCATGCATATAAAAAGAGCAGGGAGAAGAGTTTCCTTCTGATCACTTTTTAACCTTAAAAATTGGCACTAGGACTTCCAATCTTTAATCGAATGAGACCCCTCCAAAGACTTTATGACAACTTTTTGGTGGCAGGTTCAACCTAGAATTTAAATCAAAATCTTGAAACGAAAATCAGATAAAAGGTTTGGTTAGAAATTGAACCGTTTATAAGCATTTCAAGTTTCTTGAAAACTCATTTTTATTATTCGCAATAAAGAAAAATGAAACTAAATAATGAAAAACTATAGTTGAATGAAACTATAGTTGAGCAAATAAAGAAAAATTTGCTCAACTATAACAATTGGAGGAACAATAAGAAAAAAAATAATAATATGGAAAAATTACTTGGCATTTGGAATAAATGGTTGGTCAGCTCTTCAACAATGAACTCATCCCTCTTCATTGCTTGTTGACTGGTTAAGCCAAGCATGATACGATCAACTGCTCCCATGTTATGGACTGCTGCTGGGTCCATTAATTCCTTTCGTAAACTGATATCTAAGAAAAACGGATATTATTTTCATAAAAAGGAAATGTGCTAAAACGGAAGTCACTTACTCGGTACCAGGTTTGGACTTCTTTGGATCTAATGCACATTTTAGGTATACATACACTCATGTGCCTTCTTATCTTCTCTATTGAAGAGTTTTGGGACACATCATATGTTGCATATTTTTCCTCGGCTCCTCCTTCACGCGTGCGCATGGGCGAATTTTTACAAACGGCTGGTCAAACTTGCGGTGTGAATGTAGGAAACCTGTAGTTCCCTTTGCTGATCACGTCCGTTTGTGGCGCTGTAATGTGTCCCATATTTTAGACAAACGCACATGACTGTATATATACCTAAGGAGTGATTTAAAGACGAGGTAGTTTGCTTTCTAATTTCAGTTCCCAAGATAGTTGGAGATATTTAAAAACAGGGTCGTCAATAGCTAATTTTAGTGCTCAGTAAAGTCGATAATATCATGTGTAATGACAAGGTAGAAGCTCCACGTATACAGGGTACCACTTAACTAACATTAAAACTTAACTAATCAAACAAACAAATTCTGTTTTCACTGTTTTGGTACTTTTCTGTATTTAAATAATATTTAAGACACTTTTTTTTAAATTAGTTTTTTTTACTATCTTACTAATAATTTGAAGTCATTGGACATATGTAAATTTTAAACAGACAAAATAATTTTTGTTTCCTATGTTGATTCCCCGAGTAAAAATATATTCAGTCTCTGAAAGTGAAACAGGAAAAAATGCCAAAAATAAAATATAAGGGACTATATTTTAAAATTGCTCAAAATTGCCAATAATTGCAGTTCGATATTTTGTGAGTTTTTTAATTAGTTATTCACAAATGGGGAAAACTGCACAATATATTTCTCAAAAAAAAGTTCGAAAAACATTTCTTTGTGCAAAAAAAGTGTTATATTTCAAAAGAATTACATCGCGTTTTTTCTTGTTTTAATTTTAGTCTCTGTTGGGAGAAAGATTGTCCTGCTGCCTATACTATAAACTGCTTCTGTATAGATTCCTGCTTGTCTATTTTGAAATGCTGGTCCATAAATGATTTTTTTTAACCGATATCAATAAAAAGAAAAAGTCTTTCTGAGCATTTTATTGTGGAATTAAATAAAAAAAGTTTTTTTAACTGAAAGTAAGGAGCGATATTAAAACTTAAAACGAACAGAAATTACTCCGTATATAAAAGGGGCTGTTCCCTCCTCAACGCCCCTCTCTTTACGCTATAGATTGACTCTTTCTCTCAACTCTACTTTTTAAACCAGTAAAAAACTTTTAAAAGCAAAAAAACAAACAAATAAACACGCATCCGTGATCTGTCTTGTGGCAAAAAATGCAAAATTCCACATTTTTGTAGATAGATGCTTGAGACTTCTACTGTAGGGTTCTCTGATATGCTGAATCTGATGGTGCGATTTTCGTTAAGATGTAATGACTTTTAAGGGGTGTTTCCCCTAGTTTCTAAAGTAAAGCACATTTTCTGAGGCTCATAACTTTTGATAGGTAAGTCTAAACTTAACGAAACTTACATATTTAAAATCAGCATCAAAATACAATTCTTTTATTTTAACTATTGTTATAAAAATTCTGTTTTTTAGAGTTTGGGTTACTGTCGTGCCAGGTCGCTCCTTACTACAGTTCGTTACCACGAACTGTTTGACTATTGCACTGTCTTGGAAAGCAATGCCAGCAAAAAACAAGAATAAACAAATTGAGTAAATAAAAGATCTTAATAATAATTTGTAACGATAAGTAGTTGCAGCCAATGAGACCCTGTAGATTTTTTGCTCCCCCTATATTTTGAAAAGTACCTTAGGGATATTATCATTGAAAAAACCTTTTTTTGGTAATTTTGAGAAAAATTTATTCCCCCTCCTCTTCTCATCAATTTAAACCATTAGTAATAAGTAGTTTACTTACCGTTGAATATAGAAACAAATAAAGGATAATAATACTTATAAATAAAATAAAACAAACGAAAATAAAATAATAATAATAAAGGATTATTTGGGACTCATTTCTGAATTTGTCACCGCAATTCAACTTAATTTTAAGGAATTAATTTCAATTTTCGTGGGTTAATATGTCAGCTCCTCCACTCCTCCAGATTTTGATTATTCGATATTTCGAAAAAAATAATTTTTTTGCTAATTAATGAGGCCTGAATTCAGCATTTGAAGAGATTTGGAATGTTGGCAATGTCTGACCTGAAAATGAAACGGAGGAGGAAAAGTCTCATTTGAAAAAATTGAGATGACGGTTTAAAGATGCAGCTTTTCTACATTCTGGCCCTCCCCTAAAGCAGTAGCATAATTTTATAAGAGTCCTGGGGGAAGGGGGGCAAAGTCATAACCAATTTTCCAAGTCAAGTGAAAATGACAGCAGAAACAGAAAATGAGCCATATAGTACCATAAAGGCACAGGTATACTAAAGAAAAATGATTTGTTTCTGTGGATACTTGAATTCTGTAGGTCTCTCTTAATTTTGAAAAAAAAAAAAAATCTGAAGACGCTAAATTCCAGCTGGGGAATAGGTCAAACCGAGGTCTACGGCGGGGGGCTAATGTCTCTCCTGATCAATAGCAAATTACACCCCACCCCCAAAGAGCAAATATTCCATTCCTTTATGGAATACAAATACAGCCTTGGACCTTCTATTTGAATTTCATGTTGAATTTGCTAAGCTTTTATAAGACATGTAAACGAGGCCTGAAACAGTAACATCTTGTAACCTTTTTAGCAGCAGAAATCTTGTATTAAAAGTATATGAATTTCTGTTTGTTAAGCGAATTATCCCAGTTTTGGTTAGGAAAATAAATTTTATTCAATTTGAATTGTTTCGATGGAAATTTACCCATGAAAAAGGTAGAACACTGATTAGGGTACAACACTTATAAAACTAGGGTAAAGAAGACATTTTCTGATGTTCACAACGGTGTATCTTGGGAGGGGGATTAAGGAGTTTGAAGCCCCTCCCCCTCAAAATGTTTGTTTGACTTGTAAAAACGCAATAAAAATACATAAAAGACATTTTGGCGCTTCTTTTTAAGTTTTTCATCCCCTCCCCCCAAAAAAATACCCCCGGAAAAAAATCCTAGACACGGCCGTTGATGGCCATGTCTTTTAGCCATCAAAATACTAGTGAACCTGCTTTTATTCTATTCTTCTTTTCTTCACAATCTTCTGTTGATATTCATTATATTATAAATCTCTTCTACAGTCAGTTCAATTGTAAACAGAATGAGAAAATAGGCATCTGCACCACGCGGATTACTGTTTGCATTTGAAATGAAAAAACGGGGTCCACAGAAAAGGGCCAAGAATGAAAAGTTTACAGATATTTTAGTACTGGAGCAATGATAAAAAAAATTGCCGTCAAAATAGTTCAATTTACTTACTTATTTTTAGCTGGTTGTGCCATTTGTCACATCGGATTAAATGACTCGGAACTAAACTATGACCAAATCTAAAAGCAGCAGCTCCAAAAGCATTGGCCGAGGTCGGGTTGACTGTATTGTTATACCCATAATAATAACCACGTCTTACAAGCTTCAAACCAAACACATCCATGACCTGAAATAAAGAGCCAAAATATTTCACAAAAAATCACAGTCACGTTTCGAGAGCCTCAAACCAAATGAATAGTAAAATATCTAAACAGTCATTCTAACCCTCAGCTAGCCCAAAATACCCCAAACTGTAATCAGCTACCCAAAGTTATTATCGTAGGTCCTCTGTTTTTTCAATTATGAGCAATATTCTCACTTAGGAATTTTCCGACAGAACAACCTCATGAACATCTTGAACGAAAATACACATGATGCCCCAAAACCAGTAACATGAAAGTAAACTCACCTAAATCTACGGTAATGCCAATTTTCCGTTAAATATTTACCTTAATCCCTCTTAATACCTCCTTAACTACCTAAAATATAATCTAATCCTTAACTCCAAATCCTTTCCCTTCCCTAAATCCCTCCTGAAATTTCTTCCTCCTAACTGAAATTGTTTGAAGTCAAAATTTTTTCTAATTTAAAGTGGGATTTCCATGTTCAAAATGTCATTCACGAGCTAATGCGTCTATCCCCCTTCTTAAGCTCCTAAGTGAGTGTTGGTGTCATCCTTTACAGTCTTTAGTGATTTATACATATACCCACCCTCATCTTGAATATACTTGCCAAGCTTGACTTCCTGGTATCTCCCAGAAATAGCCAGATGAAACTGAACCCTCCAAAGAACGCCTATCTGAATAATTTTCAAGGAAAAGGTCCGCACTATTTTCTTCTTTAAAAGCATGGTTAAAAACGTTATAGCGTGAAAGAATTAAATTGGGCCTCTTTTGTTTTTAGTCCTTTGACAGCCTATGGCCAATATATTTGTATCTACTTTTTTGGTCAATCTAACAGAATGTGAGTTTCACACAAAGGAAAATTGTTTGTGAATATTGTTTGATTTTATTCAGTTTTAAGTGTTTCAAGCTTGCTTTTAGGATTGTCTTGATTTTTATGAAAACGAGCTCGTTGGAATTTTCTAAGTTTTAAGTGTTTTTAATCTTATTTTCAAGCTTTTCTTGATTTTTATCAAAACGAGCTTGTTGATTTTTTATTCAGTTTAAGTGTTTTTAAGCTTGTTTTTAAGCTTATCTTGATTTTATATAATTAAGCCTGTTTATTTTATTCAGTTTTAAATGTTTTTAAGCCTATCTTTATTTGATCAAAACATCCTTGTTTGATTTGATTCAGTTTTAAGTCTTTTATAAGCTTCTTTTAATTTATTTTTATTTTTGTTTTTTTACATGCTCGTTTGATTTTATTCAGTTTTCAGCTGTTTATCTAAGCTTTTTTTCATTTTATTGTCACTATTTTGTTTCTTTACTCAAAAAAAGCTATTTGGGCCATCTGAGCTTTTGATAACAATAAAAGACAACACTTGTCTTAGAAAAACATGTAAACATCTTATGTCAACATAAAACACTCTAAAATAAAACCCAAAAAGCTAGAGAAACAGATAGACAACAGAAAGAATTGTCCATATAAAATCTGGCAAATCAAAAAAAAAAAAAAACTTGTTATGTTATATCTAACCAATTGAATACTGGAAATGAACTTTTAGTAACATATGAAATGTTTGTTTATATTCACTTTTGTTATATTTTTACATTGAAAAATATTTTGGGAGGGGGCGGGGGCTCATAACTTATGGTAAATGTAACAAATGAGCTGGAGTATCAACAACTTTTTACTGTGAGATGGTCAATCGTACAGATTCAATCAGAGTGGTATATAGGTTGCATTTCTGCCGTTATGAGCTTTTTTGAGGCGATTGTACATTTAATTTTTCAAATCGTTGCATTTTTTTGGGGGGACAGGGGGATCCTTCATTCGACAAATTATCACTAGAAAAGTGAAAAGTTCGGCGCATTTTCACATTTATGGCGGCGCAACTTCAAACCCGACATCTAATAACACAGAATTCGTGAGTTTTTATGGCACTTGGTATTAATCAAGTGACATATAGCGATCGCAAATTCTGTCGGTCTGTCTGTCCCAGTTTTGCTACTTTACGCACTTTCAGGTAAGCTAGGACGACGAAATATGGCAGGCATATCAGGGACCAGACCAGATTAAATTAGAAATAGTCGTTTTCACGATTTGACAATCTGGCGAGGAGGGGGGGGGGGTCGGTTAATTCGGAAAAATAGAAAAAATGAAGTATTTTTAACTTACGAATGGGTGATGGGATCTTAATGAAATTTGATGCTTGGAACGATAGCGTGTCTCAGAGCTTTTATGCTAAATCCCTACCAAATCTGGTAACAGTGGGAGGAGTTGGGGGGGGGGCTAAAATATTGGAAAACACTTAGAACAGAGGGATCGGGATGAAACTTGGTGGGGAAAATAAGCAGAAGTCTAGATACGTGATTGCCATAACCAGAACAGATCTACTCTATTTGGAGGAGTTGAGGGGGGGGGTAATTCTGAAGATTAGAAAAAGTGAGGTATTTTTAACTTACGAAGGAGTGATAGAATTTTAATGAAATTTAAAGTTTGGAAAAATATCGTGTCTCAGTGCTCTTATTTCAAATTCGGACTGGATCCGGTGACATTGGGGGGATTGAGGGGGGATCCTAAAATCTCGGAAAACACTTACAGTTGAGGGATCGGGATGAAAATTGGTGGTAAAAATGAGCACAAGTCCTAGATACGTGATTTTCATAACCGGAAAGGATCCGCTCTCTCTGGGGCAGTTGGGGGGAGGGCTAATTCTGAAAAATTGGAAAAAATGAGGCATTTTTAACTTGCGAAGGAGTGATAGGATCTTAATGAAATTTGATTTTTGGAAGGATATGGTGTCTCAGAGCTCTTATTTTAAATCCAAACTGGATCCAGTGACTTTGGGAGGAGTTAGGGTGGCCTAAAATCTTGGAAAACGCTTGGAGTTGAGGGATCGGGATGAGACTTGGTGGTAAAAATAATAATAAGTCGTAGATACCGGATTGAAATAACTGGAACGGATCTGCTCTCTTTGGGGGAGTTGGGGTAGGAGGGTTAATTCTGAAACATTAAAAAATGAGGTATTTTTAACTTACGAAGGAGTGATTTGATCTTAATGAAATTTGATGTTTAGAAGGATATCGTGTCTCAGAGCTCTTATTTTAAATCCCGACCGGATCCGGTGAAGGGGAAGTTGGGGGAGCCTACAATCTTGGAAAACGCTTAGAGTGGAGAGACCGGAATAAAACTTGGTGGGAAAAATAAGCAGAAGTCCTAGATACATGATTGACATAACCGTAACGGATCTGCTCTGTTTGGGGGAGATGGGGGGGGTAATTCTAAAAATTAGAAAAAATGAGATATTTTTTAATTTACGAGGGAGTGACTGGCATTAAGCAGAAAGTCCTAGATACGTGATTGACATAACTGTAACGGATCTGCTCTGTTTGGGGGGATGCGGGGGGGGGGGTATTTCTAAAAATTAGAAAAAATGAGGTATTTTTTAGTTTACGAGGGAGTGACCGGAATTTAATGAAACTTGAAGTTTGGAAGAATATCGTGTCTCAGAGCTCTTATTTCAAATCCCGACTGGATCCGGTGGCATTAGGGGGAATTGAGGGGGGAACATAAAATCTCGGAAAACACTTAGAGTTGAGGAATCGGGATGAAACTTGGTGGGAAAAATAAGCACAAGTCCTAGGTACGTGATTGACATAAGCGGAACGTTTCCGTTCTCTTTCGGAGAGTTGGGGGGAGGATTAATTCTGAAAAACTAGAAAAAATGAGGTATTTTTAACTTACGAAGGAGTGATATGATCTTAATGAAATTTGATTTTTGGAAGGATATCGTGTCTCAGAGCCGACCGGATCCGGTGACTTTGGGGGGGGGGAGTTAAGGGAGACCTAAAATCTTGGAAAACGCTTAGAGTGGAGGGATCGGGATGAAATTTGATGGTAAAAATAATCTTAAGTCCGCTCTCTTCGAGGGAGGAGGGTTAATTCTGAAAAAGAAAAAAAATGAGGTATTTTTAACTTACGAAGGAGTGATTGGATCTTAATGAAATTTGATGTTTAGAAGGATATCGTGTCTCAGAGCTCTTATTTTAAATACCGATCGGAGCCAGTGAAGGAGAAGTTGGGGGGGGACCTAAAATCTTGGAAAACGGTTAGAGTGGAGGGATTGGAATGAAACTTGGTGGGAAAAATAAGCGCAAGTCCCTAGATACGGGATTGACATAACCGGAACGGATTTGATCTTTGGGTAAGTGGGGGGGAGGATTAATTCTAAAAATTTAGAAAAAACGAGGTATTTTTGACTTACGAAAGAGTGATCGTATCTTAATGAAACTTCATATTTTGAAGGATCTCGAAACTCAGATCTCTTTATTTTAAATCCCGACAGGATCCAGTGTCATTAGGGGAGTAGGACCGGAAATCTTGAAGCGGAGAGATCAGGATGAAACGTGGTGGAAAGAATAAGCACAAGTCTAAGATAGGTAACTGACATAAACGGACCGGATCCACTCTTTTTGATGGAGTTGGAGGGGGGAAGAATAATTCGGAAAAATTAGAAAAAATGAGGTATTTGTAACTTATGAACGAGTGATCAGATCTTAATGAAATTTGATATCTAGAAGGAGAACTCTCATTTTAAATCTCGACCAGATCCGGTGACATTGAAGGGAGTTGGAGGGGGAAATCAGAATTCTTGGAAAACATGAAAATCGAGACATCTTACGAATGGGTGATCGGATCTTAATGATACTTGATATATAGAAGGATCTTATGTCTCAGATGCTCCATTTTCAATTCGAATTGGATCCGGGGAGGGGGGAAACAGAAATCTTGGAAACCGGAAATCTTGGAAAACCCTTAGAGTGGAGAAATCCTTTCTCTTTGAGGGAGCTGGGGGTTGTTAATTTGGAAAAAGAAGAAAAATTGAGATATTTTTAACTTAAGAACGGGTGACTGGATCTTAATGAAATTTTTATATTAGAAAAAACTCATGTCTCAGATCTCTTATTTGAAATCCCGACCAGATCTTCTGACATTGGAGGAGTTGGAGGGAGAAACGAGAAATCTTGGAAAACGTTTATAAATGTCGTAGACAAGCGATTGACGTAACCGGACTGGATCCGCTCTCTTTGGTGGAGTTAGGTGGTGGGGTTCAGTGCTTTGGCGAGTTTGGTGCTTCTGGACGTGCTAGGACGATGAAAATTGGTAGGCGTGTCAGGGAGCTGCACAAATTGACTTGATAAAGTCGTTTTTCCCTTTCGACCGTCTGGGGGGCTGAAGGGAGAGGAAAAATTAGAAAAATTGAGGTTTTTTAAACTTACGAGTGGGTGATTGGCTCTTAATGAATTTTGATATTTAGAAGGACCTCGTGATTCAGAGCTCTTACTTTAAATCTCAATCGGCATTAACCCTCTGATTTTCCTTTTCAGAGGGTTAATGCCTGAAAGCAATCTATTGATTCTTAGAATTTTGCTAGAGCTCATACCATATGAGCTCTTGGCTCTTCCGACCTCGTCCCAAGTGCCATATGAGCTCTTAGCTCTTGTTATTTTACTCAGTTTGAAAGCAATATTAATATCAATTAATAACAATTAATGCAGACAAAATTACTTTTAAGTTAAGGATTGATCTTCCGCGATGTTGATATAAAGAGTCTAGCGGAACAGTCAGATGTACTTTCTGGGATATCCCCATCACCGACAATGAGCGGTAGCCATTCAGATATAAGTAATTTGCTGCATTTCTACATACATTTAACGTTCTAAATACGAAATCCCCTTATCATTGACAATGAGTGGTAGCCATTCATTATCAATCTGAGCTTTTGCCTGTAATCTCGAAGCTCAAAAGGGGGACGTTGTGAATTTTTAGTCAAGCCACCCAAAGTGAACGGTCTAAATATAAAATCACGTTTAACATCCTAAATCAAACGTTTTAAATATAAAAGTACCTTATCGCCGGCAATGAGTAGTAGGCATTCAAATATAATTAGTCTACTTCATTTCTACGTACGTTTAATGTTCTAAATATAAAAGCACCTTATCATTGACAATGAGTGGAAGCAATTCATTATCAATGTGACGTTGTGAATTTTTATTCAAGCCACCCAAAGTGAACGTTATAAATAGAAAATCATGTTTAACATCCTAAATCAAACGTTTTAAATATAAAAGTACCTTATCAATGACAATGAGTGGTAGCCATTCAGATAGAAGTAATCTGCTGCATTTCTAAGTACGTTTAACGTTCTAAATTTAAAAGCACCTTATTATTGACAATGAGTAGTAGCCATTCATTATCAATGTGAGTTTTTAGCTGTAGTCTCGAAGTTCAAACGTGGACGTTGTGAATTTTTAGTCAAGCCATCCAAAGTGAACGGTCTAAATAGAAAATCACGTTTAACATCCTAAATCAAACATTTTAAATATAAAAGTACCTTATCGCCGACGATGAGTGGTAGCCATTCATTATACGTAATCTGCTGCATTTCTGCAGCCACGATGCGTCTGGCTTCATGATAAAGTCTCTCATCGCTCCAATGCGGATTTAATTCAAAAAGGTGATTAGAAATGCGATTATGTTCCCTCATCCATATTGTATGCATTGCGGCAAGACCTGCAACGAAAATGGATGCCAATTATGCTTGATAAATACTTATTCTTATTTACTAAACTCCTTTTGTGACCTCTTTATGCTAAAAAGGCTGATTTTGATAAAGAAAAGGAAATCGGAGAAATTTCGGTCTCAAAGTTCGCTGTTTAAAACTGTGCATCAGACAGTATTGTAGTTCAAAATGGTGCTAGTGTCTAAAGAAAAAAACTATCAACACCATCTAGCGTTTGGGGACACTTGGAATTTTTTTCAAGCATCTTGATCATTTTTTGGTCAGGAGCTGAGTTAAACGCTCATTGATACCCATATTTTACCAATTAAATCAATTGTTCTTTTTATTACACTGAGAAAATGTGAAGTGTCACCAGACACTAGATGATGTTAATAGTTTTTTCTGTCGACACTAATGCCAGTTATCACTTATAAGTTACCCACTAGAAAGCATTTTCTAGATCTTTATAGAACCTTTAGAGCCCCCAAAGTAGAGATTGGTAGGATGTAGGCCAATGTAGACTGGGTGAATTCAATGGAGCGGGGGCAATAGAACATTCAGATATATTTCCTAAGATTTGGCCTAATATCAACTAGGTTTCCCACTTTCTCACAGCCAAAACCAAGTAAAGACATAATAGAATAAAAATTTTTAACACGTATGCTTGACAGAATGGGGTTACGAGGGTGCAACAAAACAGACTTTGGATATGCTAATCATCAGATTCTCTACTTTCACCAATTTGTCTTTTTCTAAATATGAGAAAAAAAAATATTTGGTCATTCTTTCCAAACATTTGAAAAACGTGCACTGAAGGCGAGGTTTTGGTATAGGTAAGCCGAAGGGGAGACTGAAGGGTAAGGACAAAAGCCCTTAGTTTGGACACTTTCATCAAATGGATTAAAAGTTCTTGTTCTAGCTAGAATCCGGCCTATAGTGCTACTTTGACTAAAAACACTGGATAGCAGCTTGTTAATTTCAGGGTACAAGCTTGCTTAAGCTACCCCCCTCCTATTCATTATAAGATTTTACTAATAGTAAGATTTAGCTAGCGTTATTTGAACCAATCATAATTTTTAGTCATTCTCAATTTTTTTTTTACTAATTCTGATTGACTTCAAGTGGCTCTAGCAAAATGTCACTATTCATAAAATATCAGCCTTTAGTCCTGAATAAAAATTTCATGAGTTTTTCATAAATTTTTTCAAATTTCATATATTTGATTTTTTAAATTTCATATATTTTTGGTTCTCTGCAGAGGATTGATTTCTGTTGTCGTAGTGTATTGGTCTTAAGCAAGCAATGTCCCTCCTTGTTAACGGCATACATGGAAACACCATCATGTTTTCTATGCTAATTCAAAGATTTTCATGAAAATCTAAATTAACAGCCAGCAGGGGTAACGTATGGAGGGGAATAGGCGACACACTACCCCCAATGTTTTCCATCAGTCGGTTAAAAATTTTGAGTAAAAAGATAGAGGTGTGAAGTTTCAATATTTTACTCACAGAATTTTCTTATTATGGATAATATTAATCAGCTTATTCGTAAATAGCCATGAGCTTATTGGTATAAGCTGATGGATATATATGAACAAAACTGGTGAAAGAAGACGAGTCTTAGCTGCCAAAAAAAACAGCAATTAAGTAAATTTAATAGCAACATAACTAAAACAGTCGCTTAAAACTGAAAAACCCACCGGTGAAATCTATTACCACGCCCCCTTCCCCTAAATAGATTGGATAGTAATGCCTCTGGCTATCGGTATTAGGCCCAACCTGACTTGACACTTTTACCGAGCGTTTGTTTTACCGAGCCTTTTTTGTTGGTGCTACTCTAGTGCGTTCACACTGGGTGGTAAACGTATTATCGTCGTAACATTTTATCGTCGGATATTCTTCAATCGATGAAATTTTTTTGGTAAGTATTGTTGAAGCAGTTGTCTGTTAAGCAGGAGCAATTTTACGACTGGCTATGCCGCATTTGTTCATCGGAAAAAGTTTTTTTGGATTGTTATTAAAAATAGCTAAATAAGCGACACATTTGTCTCCCTTCTACACATTGATAAATACACTGCATGCCCCCCGTACGCTCGTATGAATTTATTGAAAGTACAAGTACTGAAGGGGGGCAGTTAAACTAGAAGTTATTCTGAAAACCAATAGTTAGTATCTACACAATGAAAAAGAACTCAAATTTTGTTAAATAGTATATAGATTAGCACTATTTTTATATTTATGGTAAATAGGCTATGACTTGATTAGGGTCATAGGCAGGGGCTAATTTTAGCCAACCCCCTAACACTTTAAACTTCCTCCAATTTCTGGGAACTTCCTAATCTAGTTATTTAGCTTTTTTGTAGCAATTTTCCTTAGAAATTCATTTTTTTCATAATATACTCTCTACACACACTGTCTCCCATCAGCAATCATCAGCAGAACAAAAACACGTGCGTGTCCGCATCCATTTAATTTCATAGGCCAATCCTGGCATAGGCGTTAAACTAAACATTCGTTTACTTTGCCGTTTGTTTACTGCGGTTCCATCGATGTTCGTTTTATTGGGTATTTTTTTTTTGCCGCCCAATATTTGCATGTCAATATTATCTTATATATCTTTAAGAATTACTCGTTAGAAAAAAAAGCTCTGTAAAAAACGTAAGTGTATCTCGGGACTTTTAGCCTACTGATGTTCAGAAACTTTAAAGTTTCTTGGCTACCAAATCAGCAAGCTGCTATCCCAAACTCAGATCCAAAGAGGGCCGACTCGGGTACTGAAAAACCGTCTTTAGTACTACCAAAAATTCTTGCATGATTTCAACAGATATAACAGGTTATTCTTTTTTCTGAAAAAATATACCTATGAAGCTTGTTATTTAAGCTATATGCACAATGTGGGCCCAACAGACCTGGGGGTATAATTAGCTGGTGAAATTGTATAGTCGCGATAGAACCCACGACCAGGCCTGGATTTACCAACAGACCCACTAGTCCCAGGTGTAGGGGCGCACAATGTCAGGGAGGACAAGAAAATACCCCTGAGTTATATTTGCTTAACAAATACTGGACTGATGTGATATACCGCCAAAGTGCCAGGTGGACTTCTCTACCGCGCTGCCTATTCACAGAAAAATGATAAAAAAATAAAATAAACAGGAGTTTCGTGGCCACTTGTAAACTGTCAGATGTCTCCCAAGAATGATAGCTGAGAGCTTAGTGTTGCCTCTCTCTTTGATTACTTTTGGCTCATCAGTTGCATTCTGTTCAGTGTTTCTACTATCCCAGAACTTTCGGGGACTTCCCTAAAAATCTCACAAAAATGGAGCAGTAATAACGCTCCGGAATAGGAGTGTCAAAGCTTTAAATCCGACCATACTCAAGAACAAATGTTACGACGGAAAATTTTTTCTGGATTGTGCTGTATTCTGGCAAAATAAATTTTCAACGAGAGCATGGTATTCTCAACACTGCTTAGCATGTATTCTGGCAAAATGAATTTTCCACAAGAGTGTGGTATTCAATCAACACTTTTTTTCAAGTAGAGCTTCTTGGTTAGACTCATGTGTGTTACTCACACCCGAATGACCCAGACACAAAAATATTTATTCCAGTACGGTCCGAGAAGGAGAGCTTCTCGGTTAGACTCGTATGTGTTATTCTCGTTCGAATTACCCAGACACAAATATATTTATTCCAATGCTGCTCCAAAAAATAAAATGTTAGACACTTCTTTTCTTGATAGTATATATACCTGGTTGTTCGTTGGTTCTCATATCTCCACCTCTGAAGCAGTACATGTTCTTAGAAGTCGGGCGACATTCTCCTTCAAGCGGATGATCCAAGGAAGGTAGTAGGGATTTTCGAAATAATAAGTCTTTGTACTTCAGCTTTCCTAAAAAGAAAAAAAATTCTTTTAATGCCATTATGCCGACAGGTATACATACTTGATATACGAATACTAATATGTTTACATCAGTTGTAATGTTTGTGGGCTTTTTGCCCCGGTAATATGGTGCAAAGTTACCTAGATTTTTGACTGTAGTACCTCAAAAAGCTGTATTTGACATTTTTTGTCAAACTGAATTTTGTCGCTCACGCCCTTAAACTTGGAAAATCTTATTTAAATTTTTTCTCACTCAGATAAATTTAAAGGTAAAAAAACGGCTTTAAATTAACTAAAATCAAATTATAATGGTCTTAATAAGAGCCAGATGAAAACGAAGGGAGGCCTACAGATACTTACAGATTTAGATTTTAAACTAATCAGAGAAAAACAGTCTTTTGACCCATCTTGGGCCTATAAAGGGGGGGGGGTGGATGTAATAATAGTAGCCCTCCTAATTTTGTTGCTTGAGAGATAGCATTGGCGAAGGATAAAACTATAATATTCAAATTACCCATCTTTCCCAAGTTTTAATGTCATAGTCATGCATGAAGCCAAGTATAAGTAAATAAAGGGATTTTTGGACAGTAATGGAAATATTTTTAGATGCCTTTTTATCCTCCATACATGGGTATTCCAGCATATATCAAACGAAATCTGTACCCGTGGAATATTTTTGTTAAGCTTTGAACACTCAATGAATTGGTTTAGGTTAGTTTTAGTCTCCTTAATCCATTAATCGCTTAATTCCTATGATGGCTCTCAATACGCTCTTTAATATGCACATTATGCTCTTTAATATGCTCAATATGCTCTTTAATATGCTCAATATTTTCTCAATATGCTCACTAATCTTAATCCCCATATGACTCTCAATATGCTCTTTAATATGCTCATTATGCTCATTAATATGCTCAATATGCTCTTTAATATGCTCGTTAATCTCTTAATCCCTATATGGCTCTAAATATACTCTTTAATATGTTCATTATGCTCTTTAATATGCTCATTAATATGCTCATTATGCTCTTTAATATGCTCAATATGCTCATTAATCTCTTAATCCCTATATGGCTCTCAATTTACTCTTTCATATACTCATTATGCTCTTTAATATGCTGAATATGCTCTTGAATGGGCTGAATATACTCTCAATATGCTCATTAATCTCTTATCCCCATGTGGCTCTCAATATGTATTGAGAATTTTTTTTTGTATCTCATTTTTGTGCTTGCAGAAATGTGAAATATAGAAATATGAAATACCTGAATTAGGAAGTACGTGGACAATGCCTAATCTCTGACATATATTTTGATTAAAACACATCTGTCTATAAATAGTAGCTTCCTAACTTCGAAAATGATATAATAGGTAGCTTTAGATACCTGGGATTGAATAATGGTTGGGACTGGGCTAGTTAGGATTGGCTGCCTACAATCTAAATTTTTTTTTTTTTTTAACGTTCAAGCTAACCTGTTTAATCCTCGCCTCGGACTGAATTTATACATCGTGTAGTGTATCTATAATTTAGATAATCTGTTTTAGGTTTAAGATCTCATGTCCAAGATTGGAAAGAATTTTCAAAGCTTAGGCTCAAGCTTAAAGTGTGTTTTTTTTTATTATGATCCACTGCTGACTATCAGTGCATTTGAAATTGTTAGTGTTGTATACGAAAGTTAGTGGAAAGCTTATTATGAGAATTTAGACGAATTCATTGGTGAAACTATCCATTTTCTCGGAGACATTTATAGTGACTTAATTATTAATTAAAGGAGATATTTTTCTAATGATTTTGCAGTGATTTAACTATTGAATTGGTAATTGGCTGTTCACCTACTAGGTATCCTACTAGGTACGATATGCCTTTTTTAAGATGATAAATCAGAAAATTTGAAACCAGAAACCACAAAATAAATGCATCAAATCAACCAGAAACCCGAAAACTGATAAGCCAGAAAATCAGTGTATTGCTACACATACCTGTAGATCCTAGTTCTTTTCTTCACCAGCTCTTGGACATGAATAGCATATAAAAGTCAATATTGAACGTAATCCCGAAGTTCAAAAATGGGTATCTCACAGTCGCTGCCTTATTTTGGATATTTGCCAGTATGTTTCTTGTTAATAGGTCATACCATTGACATATTTAATTGTAAAAGACGACAGACAGCATGTGTTTTACCAAGCCTCTTGCATCTACTTCTCCGTGCCGGAAAAGTAAAGGCTTTCTCTGCCATAATAAGCAAAGGCTTTCTAAGTTGCTTGAAGCAGGCTGTGGTTTAGATCAGCTTATCAATTGCTTGATTGATTGCCACGCTTCTTTCTCAACGCCTGACGGTAACTTACCTAATTACGTAATGGAAAAATGTGATTAGGGGACTTTAATCATGTCCTTAAAACTGAGTTCGGTACCGCAGAAACTTCAGTTGAAAACATAGCTTGATATATGTGTTGTTCTTAAAGCTTGTTAGCTTTGTTCCCTGTCAAAAATATAGTTCGACATTATTGACCTTTCTTTCAATCATGAGATTATTGAAATTTGGATTATTTTGGATTAGTGGATTATTTTGATTTGGATTATTTTGATTATATTGGATCAGTGGATTATTTTGCTGAACATTCAGCTTTGAATCGAAAAGACTCACCGAGTTTATGCAGACGCAATGCTGAGGCTTCGTCTTCAGTGCTGCCATAGACGTTGGATGCATCCAGATATGAAGTGATCTGGTTTATTTGGTCCCTAGGACCAAGAGAGCAGTCTTCATGTGGTGCTGGTGTCGATCTCACAAATTCTAGACATCTTACTTCATATTTCTTATAAAAAATATCGAAGTCGGGTACTTCAATTGGGAGGCATTCTGGATGCTAGAATTAAAAGAAAAAGAGTTAATTTTCAAAACTGCTATTTTTATTAGGGTTGGAACTGAATCAGTATTAGCAACATCAAAGTAAGTTGTTTGACCAGCAATGCTTTATTCTGGCATAAGTGCACATAGACAGGACTTTGAGGAGGGATGTGGAGATTTCTCCAAGAAGAGGAAGATGTTTCTAAAAGCTTATCTTAATGTAATAAAAATTTCTTGCAGGTTCTTCAGACCGGTCTTAGGAGGTTATTGTTCCTATGCAGATATGTTATAGAATAGAATAGAATATATTTATTCACTACAATAGCCGGAGCTAGCATTAGCATGTCATGACAAAAATAATTTTTACCTTCAAAAACACTCACAGGAAAATTTAAACAAACATTATATTAATCAAACACATGTTAATCAAACATTAAATATTAGTCGCGTCAATATTATTAAAATGACGGGTAAAATATGGAACAAATGATTTGCGATATCTCTCAGTACTATAGGCTGAGCAAGTCAGTAACTGTGGACAATTCTTTTTTATTTGTCGGAGTCTAGTAACTGGTCCTTCAGTTGGGGGGCTCTCAAAGTTGGTTAGTAGACGACAATGAGTTGGGGAATTCAAGCAATTTAGTCCAAATCTATATGTTAAGCCATGTCTACGACTATCAAGTGAGTCCAAATTGAGCTGTTTCAGTGCATCCTCGTAAGTTGAGTAGTTTTGTCCAAGTATAATTTTTACAGCTCTTTTTGTATTGTCTCAAGTCTATATGTTTGATCTTTTGTCAATCCCGGATGCCAAGCAGGACATGCATACTCAAAAGAAGGTCTAACATAACTGCAGTATACAGACTTTACAACCTTAGCTGGTGTACCAAATCTTTTTAGGTTGGAAAATGAATGTAAAAGCGATTCGCCTTTTTTTAGTCAGATAGTCAACGTGCAAATTCCATCTTAAATCATCGCCCAAAAGTATCCCAAGTATTTTAACAGTTTTCTTTGTTGGAAGTATGGAATTATGAGAAGAATGGTTGTTACCCTTTAGGAAGGAAAACGTCATATAAGAGCTCTTAGTTTCACTGACCGTCAGTTTTACCTTTCCTAATTCAGCTTTTAGATCATGATAGATTTTGATCAAGTCAGACTGTTCAGTAGTCGGAGGGCTTAGTCGCAGTGATAAAACAGTTAAATCATCAGCCTAACACGTCTAGATACCTAGAAGCTCAAGTGCCAGCTTTAAGCAGAGGTTTATTGTTCGCTCTTTACCTTTTATCCAGATATATTTCCGTAGTTTAGCTATGTTTGTTTCGTATTTTTAGTGTTACTGTCCACATTTTTGTTCTGTTTATTTTATTTTGTGCCTTTTTGTGGACCGTTGAATGTTCTTTTGGGCAACGAATACACAGAATTGAACTAAATACTATCTCTATAGCATTCTTGCCAAATTTATGAACTAACCCTCCATATTAAAAATAATGAAGATCAGTGGCTCACCATCAAGTAGTTGATGGTGCTGCATATCGTTGATGGTGCATGCATAAGATAAAATATGTAACTACTTACTGTTAAGCCTTTCGGCACTTTAACACTTCCGTCACTTGTGCAGCACTTTGGAACACTCCCATTAAAGCCACGAGTTGCAGCGATTACTAAAAGAGGAAATTAAAAGCACTAAAGTAAAAAAAAAAACATATATAATTGTCTCATAGCAGATGCAAGCTATAAAGTACGTTAAATTCATAATGCTTATTTTTTTACGTAGTTTTGCAAGAAAATCAAATTATTTTTAAACTTACATGGGAAAAGAAAGCATAAAGCTTGTTTTACTAATCACTATTAAACCAAGTTGTGAGCCAGAAAAAAAAACACGAAACCTGACTGATACAACTGTATAAAATTTTAGCCAGAAAAAAGAGCATAAATTTCTAGAGTAATGTCTTAGAGGTAGACTATTTTCTTCTCTGTGGTAAAATTATAGCTTATATTTAAAAAAATAAGAATTTTTAAGTCCAGAGGTTATTACCTAAATGTGATCAGTAAAACACATGTGATCAGTTAATTTGATTAGGTATTCCGAAATTTCAAACAGTATTCAGAAAAATGCAAAAAAAAAATTATTTGAAACCTCCAAAGCCAAAATAGAATGTGCTTATACGCACAATCAGTGATTGCTCAAAATAATGGATTGAAATAAAGATCATTTAAAAAGAACCACTGTGATCAATTTAAGACAAACATGTTTCAAGACATAAAAGATTCGCTGACTCTAGCCTTACAAATAGGCTAGAGTCAATCTCAGCACCTATAAGGTAAATTCACACTATCCTGTGAAATGTAATGACAATATCTTTGGTATAAAACACAATAGTTCGTAGCTTTTTATTATTGATATTTATATGGATAACTATGTCAAAGCTCACACAACAAAGGCCCATTGCTTTCATAGCCCTCCTCCCTCCTAGGAAAAAGACAATCCAGTACAAATAGTCATTGGGCATCCGATAATCTCCTCAGATCAATCTTCAAGACCAGTTCCACCAAGAAGACTTTTTCTTCCCACTTTTAATTTTTTATCAGGGGTCTTTCCTCATATCTCGGTTGGAACTCTAAAAGTCCGGGAAGATCGAGCCCCCCGCCTCCTGTTTCCATGATCTTACTGGCTTCAATAAATCCAGCTTCGGTAATGTATTCTACAAAATACACTGCCTCATGGTCAGGCACCGGCAACAACTAGTGGGTGATTGGTGACTCACAGGGGCACCACAAGCAGGCTGTCACCTCTGCCCCCTAATTAAGGATTTGCTACGGTTGACATTATTGCTACCTATTATAGTAAAGTCAATATTTTAAGTTCACAAAGAGACTTTTCAGCCCAGAGTACTATCCTTTACATTTCTTGCCACAACTCGTCGATTTTTTTTAGCCATACATTCATGTGTTACGACAATTCAACGGCTGTAGTGAAATATTGCAACCCAGACACTGATAAACATACCAAAAAAAAATGATTTTTTCCAGGTCTAACGGATTTTCATCTCTTTCAGCATTGAGATGAGCCATCAAAACCAGCTCTGTTGATAAAATAAATAAACATAACATAATGAACATAAAACTTAAACGAAAAAGCTTACAAGTTAGGTCATGGTCAAGAAACTGACCAAACTGCATCAGCATAGTTGTGAACTGGGAAGGTGGAGTGGGAATATTTCTATGTACTAGGGAGCTAATAAGCCTTGGTGAAGGTAAAGGAACGTTATCCACTGAACGTCGGAAAGACTCAATACCTAAAAAAAAAAATTGTAAGAAAGAACCATCGTTCCTGGATTAAAAATGGTAAAATTGAACCATCGTTCCTGGATTAAAACTGCATTTGGCAAAAAATAGGAATAAATATCGTTTAATATCTATAAAACAGTTCCCACTAAACATCAAAACAAGTCAATAGCTGAAAAGAAAAGTAAAAAAAGGAAAAAGAATACGGCATTAGACTTTACAGTCCCTAACGGTGTTACTGATCTCCGTTTCTTGGCCCTCAGCCAGGAAGTGCAATGAGGGGTTGGGGGCCAACCATACTGTGCTTTTGCACACCCTTCCTGTTTACCTTCCCCAGATTTCTCCAGGTACCTATTTAGAGCCGGGTCGACTCTGGCTGAGTCACACCACTGACCCCGTCCCAAACTAAATAATTGAGTGCACCAGGATTCGAACCCTCGCCCTCGGGCGAGGGTTCGAAGCGGGTAATTCTGCATCAACCCGTTCTCACTGCAAAAGGAAAAAAACTAATTGAACAGATGGAACATCTGTTCAATTTTAAAGAGGCAATTGAGATAAAAAAAAAACATATAAATAGAAATTCGGCTATAAATAGAGACATGGGAGATATTTTCTTAAGCCCGATTTACAACAATTTAATATTAAAAGACTTTATGAATATTTTTGCCCAGTCTAATTTAAGACAACCTGTCCGCATATCTAATAAAAACCGAAATTGTAGACAGGCAAAATCTGTTGCAAGGCAAAGGCTACTTATTCAATCTAATTGGTAACTTCTCTTTCATTGATTTCAAGTTGGTTTTTGTTGTTTGATTCAGTGTCTTCTTTCCTCTCGTACAGTTCACTTAAGAAGATTAGATTTTGTTGTTGTTTCTTCTTTGTTTCTTTTTTCTTTCTCCTCTTTCTTATTTTTTTGAGCACTGAGGACGACTTGGCGGAGGTTCTTGTCGAAATTTTTGCTTGTTTTTCATATTTTGCTACAGGCTGATAAAATCCTTGTTTTTCACCTATTTGAATTTTCTCTTTTCATTTATTATTTCCTTTCTATAGGTTATGCATAGCCAGTATGGTCTCAGAACGTATTTATATTCTAACGAACATTATTTTACCATATTTAACTGGAATTTTGGAGAAAACAACCTCAGCTTAGACAAATGAAAATATTTCTCAGTGAATTGCGTTAGAAAGGTGACAATATTAAAACTTGTTTGATTTTTGTCAGAATTGCACTAGGAAAGATGTTAAGATTGCTGGGATCTTCTTTTTGGGATATTCTTTTGCCGGAGTATGAGCAAAGTGTGCAAATTCTGTATTCTAGATCTAAGCCTTTATATAGATAAACCTTAGGTATATTGATATATACAGGTATATTGATATATAGGTATATAAGTATATAGATATACAATATAGGTATGTATGATATATATAGATGTATTGACAATATAGGTATATAGGTATATAGATATACGATATAGATAAACGTGATATATATAGTTGTATTGACAATGTAGGTATATTGGTATATAGGTATATTGGTATATAGGCATACGATGTAGATATATATATATATATATATATATATATATATATATATATATATATATATATATATATATATATATATATATATATATATATATATATATATATATATATATATATATATATATATATATATAGGTGTATTGACAATATAGGTATATTGATAAACATTTGGAGATGGCTCAGCGTATTATAACCTTTTATGTTAAAACTGAACAAAGATAGAGTCTTTCATGACTGAGAGCGTTCATACCCTCCTCGTAGATAACTTCGAAGATCACACTGCCTTTCCATGACGAAAGTAAAACAGTTCAAAATAGGGATGAAACCTTTTTATTGATGAAATAAATTTTATGATGAACACTGTATATGTGTTCGAAATATCCAGCTAAATAATTTTATATCTATTTAATGTTAATAAAAAGGTTTCATCCCTATTTTGAACTGTTTTACTTTCGTCATACCCTCCTCACCTCAAACTCCCCGAAAATTAGGATAAATAGAAACATGATTATAGACTATTGCAAGAGGACCCTTGTGAAAGGAATTTACAAACTTTAGAACTTTTTATACTTTTTTTAAAGGATCAAGATTACCATCTGTAGTACTATTTCATGATACGTAGCACTGTAGCATATGCTACATTGCACTTTTTCTTTTACATGAGCATTATGTAGCGTTGAAACTTTAAGGCCATTCTGAGACGAAAGTTGAACTACTTAAAAATCGCTTTCAAAACGGCACTTTCAAAAGCATTGTTTTCATTGATCATGAAGACAAAGCTTTTGATCTGTGCTAGCTCTTCAAATGAGTGAAAAAGAAAGTTGAGATACGAGAAGCAAGCAAAACCGCAGCTAATTTTTTCCATCCTTTTTTTATCTTCCTCTAAAAACTATAAAAACGAATTTCTTATAATAGCGCGTCCAGACATCCGGAAAAATGGCACAGAAAACTGGGAACTCAGATTACTACTTTCGTGCCATCTCTCCGTTCTCGGGTTCGAAAGAGCAGTGGGTCCGAAAAACAAAAATAGAACCAATAAAGGTAGTATGGATTACTCTTGTGGAAAAATTGCCATAAGAAGGATAGGATCGTAGACGACAAGATATAAACAAAAATAGTTTTGAACAGAAAAAGGAAAAGTGTCTAGCTGAAGCTCTAAAGTTATTTATTTTAGGTTTTGGATCAGAAAAAATAAATTTGATGAGGAATGCTCAGGGCTGATCCAACGGGCAGGTTTGGGTGGAGGGATATAGGTTGTTTGACCACCCCCCAAAAAATTCCAGGCTCATGAAAATGTACAAAAATCGAATATAAACAAATTTTTATTATTTTTTAAAATTATTTTTGTAGCCAATCTGTCATCGTTCATATGTAAAACACGGTCATATCATCTTACCTTTTTCTCACTATAGCCCCAGAAAATGGAATAGATTATAGGCTAAAAAATAAATGAAAAAATGTAACTAAAAGTCAGTTGTGCCAAATCAAAAGATGGATAAGATGTTGTAACGAATGGGAAGACGCAGCGATGCCTTATCGAGCTACCAGTTGTATGTCGAATTTCCTTGAACTATATTACAAGCACGTTAACATCTTTAGCTTTGCCTTCAATTTCTAAGTAATTTCCTACAAATAATATCAGTTTGATAAAATAGTATACGCACATGAAGAGGGTGGGGAGAGACATTTCCCCTGAGGTTGGTCTAGAGAACGTCTCCCTTCGTAAGAAGCTTTTTTGTGTTCTCCTTTTCTACTCTCCTCAAAAATCCTCCGATCCAGCTTTAATGATTCTAACCCCTGGTGGAGCATGCTAAGCGGCATAGTGCCCTAATAAATTGGAAAAAAATGTGTACGTACCATCTTCATAATCTGGAGGAAGGAATCGAAGAAACGGTCTCATAGCAGCACCCCACGTTGGATTTACTAAATTATTGCATGTACCATCTATTGTTCGATAAAGTCGAGAATATGGTGGACAAATGACATTGTCAGTTCTTAGAGGGCATTCTTCAAAGAGTCGTGTTCTTCTCAGCGAAATACGACCAAGTGCAGATGCACCTTTCCTCGTAAGTTTCAGCCTGAAAATGGAAAAAACAATTAATAAGTTTTAGGGGGCCTAGGTGCCCTCCAATTTTTTTGGTCACCTAAAAAGGGCACTAGAACTTGCAATTTTCGTCAGAATTAGCCAACTTGCGACATTTCAGGACAACTAGGTCGATACGATTACCCCTGGGGAAAAACAAATAAATAAAAAAAATAAACACGCATCCGTGATTTGTCTTCTGGCAAAAAATACAAAATTCCACTTTTTTGTTGATAGAAGCTTGAAGTTCTAAACTAGGGTTCTCTGACACGCTGAATGTGAAGGTGTGATTTTCGTTACTATTCTATAAGTTTCAGGGGATGTTTCCCCCTATTTTCTAAAATTCTCAGCGAAATACGACCAAGAACTGCACCTTTCCTCGTAAGTTTAAGCCTGAAAATTAAAAAGCAACTAGGAAGTTTTAGTGTGCAAAATTAGCTCATAGTATGCTGTCTGTGAAGAGTTTGTGACTGTCCAGTATTTTTTTACGTGCTAGGTGACAGACGAGAATAAAGTGCAATCTTGTAGCCTCTGAACTGACTCACTAATTTTTAGCATAAATGATTTTTTTTCATCTACAAAAACGGGTTAAAATTTTTAGCCATCGAGTAGGTTACTTAACTTCAAATGAGATAGAGCTGATAAAGAGCCTGACAATCTAATAGACAAAAAACGACCCAAGCTGAGTCGTACGTTTAAGCAACGAGTTTTTTTTTTTACTCTAATCTTGCATTTTTGATAAGCTACCTCAACCTGGGATCCATTGTAGCAGCTTACGGATTACAGCAAAAAATTCCATGAAGTTGTTAATAAATCTTAAAGAAAAGCGAACAGTTAAGGCGAAGGTGAAACACGGACTAACTCCTGGAACGGACAGCCTCTGACAGTAGATTAAATAAAAAAAACAAGTTTTTTCAACTGAAAGTAAGGAGCGACATTAAAACTTAAAACGAACAGAAATTACTTCGTATATGAAAGGGGCTGCTTCCTCATCAACGCCCCGCTCTTTACGCTAAAGTTTGACGCTTTCTCTCAACTCTTCTTTTTAAAACAGTAAAAAACTTTTTTTGATGAATATAATTCATCAAAATGACTTTGGGAAAATAATTAGCTTGGGAGGGGGCCTAGGTGTCCTCCAATTTCTTTGGTCACTTAAAAAGGGCACTAGAACTTTTCATTTCCGTTAGAATGAGCCCTCTCACAATATTCTAGGACAACTGGGTCGATACGATCACCCCTGGGAAAAAAAAACAAACAAATAAACACGCATCCGTGATCTGCCTTCTGGCAAAAAATGCAAAATTCCACATTTTTGTAGATAGGAGCTTGAAACCTCTACAGTAGAGTTCTCTGATTCGCTAAATCTGATGGTGTAATTTTCGTTAAGATTCTATGACTTTTAGGGGGTGTTTCCCCCTATTTTCTAAAATAGCACAAATATTCTCAGGCTCGTAACTTTTGATGTGTAGTGCTAAACTTCATGAAACTTATATATTTAAAATCAGCATTAAAGCGCAATTCTTTTGATGTAGCTATTGGCATCAAAATTCCATTTTTTAGAGTTTTGGTTTCTATTGAGCCGGGTCGCTCCTTACTACAGTTCGTTACCACGAACTGTTTGATTCTATTAGAAATTAGGCCCATAGAAAGACAGTTAGAGTTGACCCCCATATGCCTTACAAAATGAAGGATTCGTTCTTAATGAAGACTTTGGGAAAATCTTTCTTACATCCATAGCATTTATAACAATCATTGTTTCTTGTTATTAGTTTTTATCAAATTTGTCTCAAATATTTTGCAGCCTAATGTAATTCGTATGCTCCAAATTTGGAAAGAGACAAACACATAAAAGAGTCTTACACAGAATAAATTATCAAATGAATTTTTGTAATATTCAAGGACTGGGGCCCATATGACTGAAATACTAAAAAATTCAGAAAAATGCACTAAAAATTCGCACACTTGCTTATCTCTTTCCTTAAAGTGTGTCGCTTGATTTTAACCCTCTTGATAGAGGGGGTATTCTCCCAACCTTACAGGTTCTCAATAGGTTATACAGTGCAAACATTGAACTCAACCATTTTACAACGAGGAACACCGCTCAAGCGGCAATAAAATGAGTAACGCCATTGTAAAATGTGACGGGAATATATAAAATGGGCTGTATATTTGTCAATTGTCAATAGTCAATTGTCTCCTATTTGTCAATTATGCTATACATGACAAGCACATTAACGGGTCTTACACAAAATAAATTATCATATACAATTTCGGTAATATTCTAGGATTGGGGATATATTCAAGGATATAAGATTTTGGTAATATTCTAGGATTGGGGATATATTCTAGGATATAAAATTTTGGTAATATTCTAGGACTGGGACCATTTGACTGAAATGCTAAAACAATCAGAAAAATACTTTAAGGCAATCATCAATACTTACTTGTCTCAATTCTTTGAGGGCATTGCTAGGTTTTACCCCCTACCCCTCATAGAGGGGGCCTCTTCTCAATATATTACACAATACAAACATTGAACTCAAGCATCTTACAACTAGGAACGCTGCTCAAGCGGTAATAAAATGAGTAGTAGCCATTGTAAAATATAACTGGAATATATAAACTGGGCTGTATATTCACGAATGAAAGGGGGGGGGGGATTTTTAAATGCACACTAAGTAAGAATTTAAGCTTTTTCAAAAATAATTTTGAGAATTTTTTAGCGTTTCATTCAAAAGGTTTCTCTTCATTCAAAAGTATTATCGAAATTTCAGTTTGCCATTCAAGAATTTATTCAGTCACTGTTTCTGTTCATATTTGAAGATGGCTATTAATTTGAGTTTTTGAGGCCTGTATTTTTTATTCTAGTTCCTGTACTTCAGTCTTTGTTTTTATTCTTCTATGCAGTGACAACGAGTGAGTGGAGGTTGATCAAAATATTTACTTTTCTTGTATATAATATATCCTATAAAATTATACATATATATATATATATATATATATATATATATATATATATATATATATATATATATATATATATATATATATATATATATATATATATATATATTATTTACATATTATATATTATATATTTCACTAGTAATTTATACTATATTATATATTTAATATATATATTTATAATATATCATTTCCTTGTTTCATTAGAACTGGTTTTTCGCTCTGCTACGTTTTCTCTACGATTGGATGAAAAGGAAGAGTCTTACCTCCGAGCGACGAGTGAAGAGGCTTGCAGAGTTGCATACCCGATCCTTGAAAGTTTTTTGGCAGTTGAAGTTTGATAGCTAAAAGCGGCAAGTAATGAACCCGGCTCATCCTTTGATAAATAGCTCCCTGTGATAAAAACAAATATTAAATTGAAGACTTATTTAATTGGAAAGATAAAACCTAAGGAACTCATAGTATACTACGGCCAATGGCTAACAGCTAGCCTAGGTGAGATTTACTAGAAAATTGAGAAGTTCAAGTTCTATTTATTTTCATAAAATAACAAAAACAATATCCCAAAGGGCTCGATGGCCCTAAAGAGAAATACAATAAAGACAATAATAAAGAGAAGGCCTTTCACGTGAAGCATATTGTTCCATTATAAGAAAAACATGTTTTTTTTTGTAAATACTGAAGCAAACTTAGTTTCTTCTTTGTTGTCAGGTTGAATTCTCTCGTTCAATTATAATATCCTTTTTTTACTTACGTGGTTTGGTTACGGAGTAGCAATTGTATAGAATAAATTATTCATTTACTTCTCTTTAGTTTTATATTTTGTCTTTTCGATTCTAAAGCTGTTACTGTTTTAAATTCTTTTAAACTATTCCTTTTTTTACTACTTTTTGATTACAGATTTAGCCTTTTCAATTTTAAAGCTAATATTATCTTAAATTCATTTAAATTACTTCTCTTTTTACTCCTCTATAATTATAGATTTTGCCTTTTTGATTTTAAAGCTGTTACTATTTTAAGTTCTCTTAAATTACTCCCCGTTTTACTCTTCTTTGATTATAGGTTTAGTCTTATCGATTTTACAGCTGTTATTATTTTAAATTCTTTTAAATTACTTCCATTTGTACTTCTCTTGGATTGTAGATTTAGCCTTGCCGACTTTACAGCTGCTATCATTTTAAATTCTTACTCCTCTTTTTACTTCTTTTTGATATTAAATTTTACCTTTGAGGTTCTAAAGCTGTTTTGTTTTAAATTCTGTTAAATCACTTCCCATTTTTACTCTTTTTTGACTGTAGATTTGGCCCTTTCGATTTGACCTCTGTTATAATTTTAAATTCTTTTAAATTATTCCTCTTTTTGTTCCTCTTTGATTTTAGGTTTTGCCTTTTCGATTCTAAAGCTATTACTGTTTTAAATTGTTTTAAACTATTCCCATTTTTAATCCTCTTTTTTTATAGATTTAGCCTTTTTGATTTTACAGCTGTGATTATTTTAAATTCTTTTAAGTTACTCCTTTTTTTACTCCTCTTTGATAATAGATTTATCCTTGTCGACTTTACAGCTGTTGTTGTTTAAATTCTTTTTAAATTAATCCTCTTTGTACTTCTTTTTGATTTTAGGTTTTGCCTTTTATATTTTAACGGTTTATTATTTTAAATTATTCTAAGTTATTCCTCTACGATTTTATATTTGGCTTTTCAACTTTAAAGCTGTTATTACTTTGAGTTACTCCTATTTTTACTCTTCTGTGATTTTAGATTTGCCTTTTCAATTTCAAAGCTGTTATTATTTTAAATTCTTTTAAGTTACTCCTATTTTTACTCGTCTTTCATTTTGAATTCTGCCTTTTGAGCTTTAAAAACTATCATTATTTTATTTTCTTTTAAATTATTCCTATTTATACTTCTCTTTGATTTTAGATTTTCCCTTTTCAGTTTTAAAGCTGTCATTATTTTAAATTATTTCTTCTTAACGATGAGGACGCTTTCTTGTAGCATTTAGGGGTGAAAAACTCGTGTGATTATTTTCTTATTACCATTATTCTTATTATTTGTCTTATTATTATTTTATTATTATCATTGTTCTTCTTTTTCTTCCTATTGGCCATAGACCTGAAGATTTCAATAAACAAAATAAAAATAATACGAATCTCAAATAAAATCAAATAAGAGCAGAATTAAAACTCAAATGGTAATTTAGACTTTAAATAAACAGACATCACTATGAATTACTAAACAAGATCCAAAACATCAGAAATTACAATAAATACGCATTTTAAGGGATAAACTTATTGCTATCGATTATTTTGAGCTGTATCTAACAACAAATTAAAAAAACAAAAAAGTTTTTTAACTGCAAGTAAGGAGCGATATTAGAACTTAAGACGAACAGAAATTATCCGTATATGAAAGGGGTTGTCCCCTCCTAAATGCCTCACTCTTTAAGCTAAAGTTTGTGATTTGTAACCACTCCCCCGGGGACTGCGGGGAGTTGCACTCACTTTTTGCACTCATTATGCAAAAAGTTTTTTAGTACTTTTACAAAAGTTTTTTATTGTTCCAATTAAATGACCCTTGTGTTTCAGGAGTCGTTCTTGAAGAATTGGGACGAAATCCGACCTTTAGCATGAAGAGTGAGGCGTTGAGGAGGGGACAATACCCTTCATGTACGAAATAATTTATATCTTTTTAAATTTTAATGTTGCTCCTTATTTTCAGTTGAAAAACCTGTTTTTTAAATTTAATTTATGATCGTTTTTGAATAATGCCAGGAAATCCAGCCCATTCTCCGCGCAGAAATCCTCCTCCCAACGGATATATGCTTTAGACAATTCAATCCCGATAAAAATTTACCCCGGACAATTACCCTTACCAACTCCATGCGTAAAATTGAGACAGAAAAAAAAGCAAGATACACCAAAAGAATTTGTATAGGAATTCTTGCAAATTCCCCCCGTGTATTATTTCTCCTGTCAAGTTCAGCCCCTGGAAACTCTCCCCTGTGGAAAATTCCAAACAGAAAATCCCCCCCCTACCCGAAAATGTATACACAATTTCCAATAACAAATACCATGCGTAAACAATGGGCAAATTTTATAACGTAAAGACCTTTCCCCAGGGGCTTTGAGGGGGCAATCATTTTATATCACAAGTATAGGTATTGGGAATTTAAACTATGATAATCGAAATGGCTTTCTCAAAATTTTGATCGGATAGCTTTGGGAAAAGGCGACAGGGGAGGGGGCCTAGTTGCCCTCCAATTTATTTAGTCACTTTAAAGGGCACTAGAACTTTTATTCTCTCCCCCCCCCCATTTTGATAAATAGCTTGTTTGGATTTTTCATTCAAATTTACCCTTTTTCGTATTTTCATTTGAAAAAATGCCCTTCCTACACCTTCAAAACATATTTTGCTCCTCCCAAAATTTTTGAATTGGCACTACTGCCTAAAACCAGATCTTTCGTATGACCCCACAGAAAATGCGCTAGTAAAATTGTTCCTAATGTAACACCGAAGATTACATTTACAAAAATAATAAAATGTTATTTCTAATTACAATATTTATTACCTGGTGGTTTCGACTGTTCCTTCTACTTGAGGGGTGAATATAGGGTGTATTCCTACTTTTTATTTGATTGCAAAAATTCATACCTGAAACTTTGTTTACTAGGTATACAGTCCAATAATACGTTTTTCCCCTATAGGCTACTGGAAAAGAAGGTTATAGGCTATTTCCCATAGGTTATAGGCTAAACCAGTCCCTTTTGTCTTTGTTTGTAGGCTTTTCTGTTTTTGCAAGCCATTGTTGGTCTTAGAGATTCTAGTTAGAAAAATTACCCATTCATCATACTGGTGGGTGGCTACAAGGCCAAGGTCTGTCCATTGGGCTATTGAAGTTTGTATGCAGCTGAGAAGGGCCTCTTTTTTGGTATGCAGCTAGACCAGCGTAGCCTTAGGAGCTCTTCCAAGAATCTCTAGTTAAAGAGGTTGTGTTATGCAAAGGATTGAAAGGACTTAAAACTTAAACCAGTTAATCGCAGTTAACCTGAAGAGGTCTTTTCATATCAGTGGAGTGGCCACTGACATAAGTTATTTGGTTTATGAAGTAAGTTTTGCCACTGATCCATTCCATATCCTATCTTTTCAGACTAATTTTTATAGGACGGATTTCAAGCTCTTCCCTTATCATTCTCTGGTTGTAGATGTTTTCTATAAAGTATCCATATTTCTACTCCTTCCTTATTCTACATAATTCAATTATTTTTAAAATTACCCCTCCCACCTCCTTCAGCAAGTTTATGCACCCGTTTCTGGCACCATTAAAAATATTTGTGTAGTTTTAGCTCTATTTCATTTTGATACTACCTTGATTTAGTAAACAAAATACTGTATTCAAATTATTCAACTATTTGTTATCCGAAAATTTAAACAATTTAATTGTTCTTTTTAGACGTTACACAATAGGAAGATAGTGAAAGTTTAAAATGAAGACATCCTAACCTTTGTCTGATCAGAAAAATTGGCGCTTAGCCAACTGCTTGATTGCATTGCATTGCAAATAGCAAATTGTTTGATGCTTTCACTGATTTAAATTTATGTAAAAAAGATTGGGTCAAAAATAAATGCTCTTATTTAGAAAGGGTTAGCTTTTTACATGACCGATGTTTATTTATTATTGGATATGATGGGCTTAGTAAGAAGGGATTTATATTCGTCGTATATCTCCATAAATTTTAGGAAATACAGACATTCAGACAGAAATCCAGCACCGCCTTAGAAAAGACAAAATATCTGCAGGTTGTAGGTCAGCCATTAAAAAATTGAGGGCACCAAGTTCATAATGTGTCTCCAAGGGGTTACAAATTTAGCTAGTAGGGTAGGCTGGGTACTTATGTATTATAGCCACCACATTCATTTCACACGAAGTTTTTGTTCTGAGTAGAACCGGTTTCTTTCTGTATGTCAGTATGCACTTGGTGATAATAAGCTTAGCCTGAGAGAAATAAACTACAATGTAGTTAATTAAATATTTTATATATACAATCGGTATTTCGGTTAGGTTAGGCTAGAAACCATTTATGTACCCTTTAATATAATGCGTTCTTGGCGGCCTGCTTTCTATAATTCTCTGTTGTAGTTTCCATAGTTCTGTTACGAAAGTATCATATTTTCATTATATTTAGGTATATTTCATTAGGGATAACCTAACTTCACCCCTTGAGAGATGTGGCTATAATGAATAAGTACCGTAGGCTGTTTAACTGCTAGGTGCCAAATATGTACTTAAAACAAAGCTTCAATTTTGCCTGAATGACTCTCTTCTAGGCTACATGCGCACTCCCCTTCTTCTGAATAATTTATATTTTTATGTTATCGATTGTCAGGTTTTGTTTCTTTAGGGGGCAAACGCCTAGAGACGAATAACTGTTGCATTGCACCGCACAGGAACCCGACTCCTTGATGACATTATTCCAGTCTTTCAGTCGACAGCAATAGTTTCTCCTTGGGAAGGATGAACAACAGGAAAAGTTTCGGTAAGGACAACAGAGAGTCAAACAATTGTAAAGTTTTCAGTTTCTGCAACATAGTATATATTGTTAAGCCTTGGGGGGGTATTGTTAACTTGAAAGTATGTGTGCAAACAGGAGGAATTCCCTCAAAGCCAAAAAATTTCCGAATAACTCGGCATTTCTGTTCAAATCATTGAACAAAATTTATTTTATTTTTTATCCCCCCCCCAACAAAACTCCTGCATACAAGGCTCCTGAGTAAAATCTCTAGCTTATAGATTCAAAAAAGACATTACTAGAATAGTGGGTCTAGGGGAATAGTAGTCCTTCCGACCCAGTCTCGAATGATGTTTCTATTACAATTATGATTCGGGACATTTCATATTTTACTTTTTTGATTGAAATTCAAAAAGTTTGCTCAGTACAGATCTGATTAATATTTTGGCATTTGGATGATGGATCACCTCAGTCAATCAACACCAGAAAATTTCAACCACGAAAAAAGAAATAACTGTCTTGATAAACCACAAAACTAATACCTTTAAATTCACTGTACAGAGAAACATTACATGCGATGTGTATACAATTTTCATTCCTATAGATGTCATGCTGTCAGGTACATTATTCTAAATTTTCCTTTAGGGGTGGGTTGGGGGTAAGAGCCAAAGGAGTAATCATAGCTAAAGAAATTTATATTTTAATTATTTAACTTCACCAAGCTTATAATTTCAGGAGTCTCAAGGAAAAACATGAATTTCCCCAAATGACATCCCTACATACTAATGTCAAAACAAAGATCGTCATATGCACCAAATCCTCTCGAGGACACAAATTCACAATAATATATAAGGGGAGATGAATTTTAAAATCTAGAGAGCAGTTTTTTTCGACCTTTTCAATGAAAATAGCTTTAAAAAGGTGCTTTTCAATCAGAGGCGCCATTTGGGGGGGGGGGGGGGGGTCAGGGGTGGGCAAATGCCCACCCCAGATTTTCCAGGGGGCCAAAGCTTCCACCACAAAGGGCCCTTTGCCGGCCATAATAATCCATTATGTCCAATATAATCCATTCTGTCCAATTGATTTGAAATTACTGCACGCCTATTAACCAAAGAGCGTAATTACTTGACGACCCTTGAAGTAATTACGCTATTGGCTATTAATTTTTGTAAACTTTGAAAGTAGGTAAGATACATAATAAAATTCTCGAGTTCTGTCAAATGCCCATTTCCTACATTATTACGCGACACGAAGTGAGTCGGGGGGGGGCAAGATGGAGTTTAAGCCCACCCCAAGATTTGGTCCAAATGGCGCCTCTGTTTTCAATACGAATACCAAAAAGGGTATTTTTCAAAGTCGAAGGGGGCACAAGTGTCCCCATGAAACCGCAGTTCCTCCTGCTGGTGCCCCTGGTGACTCCTAATTTCCAAGATTCAGCTAATTAACCCATTTTATTGTATGTAAAATGTTTATTTACTTGTCGTTTTATTTACGAAACCTGGTCTAAAACAATGAGACAAAAAATCTCTTAAATTAAAGTGTCTTGTTAGTGCCAAGGTCCCCCCCAAAAAAGCTATTTGACAAAAAGGGTTCCTTGTGGCTGGAACTTCGCTTGTCAGTGCCAAGGTCTCCTCCTGTCCCCCCAAAAAAGGCTGTTTTGAAAGTGTTTTGAAATCTAGGGGGCATTTTTTCGGCCTCTTCAATGAAAATAGCTTTAAAAGGTGTTTCTCGATGCAAATATCAAAAAGGGTATTTCCCCAAGTCTAAGGGGCTTAAGTGTCCCCATGACACTCTAGTTCCTCCTGCTGGTGCCCCTGGTGATTCCTAATTTCCAAGATTCGGCTAATTAACCCATTTTATTGTATGTAAATTGTTTCTTTGATTTACTTGTCAAAAAGGGTATTTCCCAAAGTCTAAGGGGCTTAAGTGTCCCCATGACACCCTAGTTCCTCCTGCTGGTGCCCCTGGTGATTCCTAATTGTATGTAAATTGTTTCTTTGATTTACTTGTCGTTTGTTTATTTGTAAAACCTGGTCTAAAACCCTGGTGATTCCTAATTTCCAAGATTCGGCTAATTAACCCATTTTATTGTATGTAAATTGTTTCTTTGATTTACTTGTCGTTTGTTTATTTGCAAAATCTGGCCTAAAATAACGATACGAAAATTCTCTTAAAGTAAAGTGTCTTGTCAGTGCCAAGGTCCCCCCCCCAAAAAAATCTATTTAGCAAAAAGGGTAACGTGCAGTATTTGAACTAGTTGTGTTCCTTGTGGCTTGAAGTTGATATATATATATATATATATATATATATATATATATATATATATATATATATATATATATATATATATATATATATATATATATATATATATACTAGCTGACCCCTACCACGCGTTGCTGCGGTGCTACACGCCCCAGAAACACGTCGCGTGTCAAGACTTTGTGTTTGGGGGGAGGGGCAAAATTTATATATATATATATATATATATATATATATATATATATATATATATATATATATATATATATATATATATATATATATATATATATATATATATATATATATATATATATATATATATATATATATATATATATATATATATATATATATATATATATATATATATATAAATTTTGCCCCTCCCCCCGAAACACACAAAGTCTTGACACGCGACGTGTTTCTGGGGCTGTACGCCCCAGAAACACGTCGCGTGTCAAGACTTTGTGTGTTTGGTGGGGGGGGGGGCAAAATTTACTTTACTTACTTACAACGCAGAGAGTGGGGCGAAATTAGTGCTTTTACGATATTTTCAGCGAAAATACAAAAAAAGGCATTTTCCGGAATTTAGAGAGGGGCAAACATCTATAGAGACGTTAGCCCTCTGAATCTTCCCCCTCCTCCCTATTTGTGCCCCTGCTGGAACAATTTCATAGTCTAACCCGAGAAAAGTAAAAATCTAAATAAACTCAAACAAATACAACTCAGAAACAATAGGGAAATTTTCCAAGACGGTGGAATTTAATTCAGTGAATATATCGGCCCTATGTTCAAGGGCCGTCTTCAGCACAACACCGCAAATATATATATATATATATATATATATATATATATATATATATATATATATATATATATATATATATATATATATATATATATATATATATAGACTTACATTAAAATGTGAAAATTAAAAATACAAATATTGTTAATTTTTTTTTAAACAGCCCTTGCATCCTTATTTCAGCGAAATTAAACCGCGACCGATAAATAAAATGATGTGAGATGATAAAATAAACTCACCACTTCTGTATAAATCTGGCTCTTGAATTTCAAACAACTGATTGGACTTGTCTAATCCATACTCAATTAAACTATTCAGCACATCTTCACTAGAATTCTTCTCCCTTAGACCTACAAAAAGCGTGTCTTCACCACTTGTTGGCGAAGTTTTTCTACCAAGTATTTGTTCTAGTGCAGCAATAGGCAAATCAGGTTCTTTAACAGGTTCACTCAGGTTTAATCCACAAAGTATAACACAAATCAGCAATAACATAAATTCACTGAAATTAAAACAAAATATAAAAAATATTATTCAACAACAAATAAGAACAAGAGCTAAGAGCTCATATGGCACTTGTGACGAGGCCAGAAGAGCTAAGAGCGAAGAGCTCATATGGTATGAGCTCTAACAAAATTCTAAGAATCAATAGATTGATTTTAAAGGAAAATCAGAGGCTTAATGCCGGTCAATATTTAAAATAAGAGCTTTGAGTCACGATGTCCTTCTAAACATCAAAATTCATTAAGATCCGATCACCCACTCGTAAGTTATAAATACCTCATTTTTTTTCAAATTTTTCCTCTCCCCTTTAGCCTCCCAGATGGTCGAATCTGGGAAAACGACTTTATCAAGTCAATTTGTGCAGCTCCCTGACACGCCTACCAATTTTCATCGTCCTAGCACGTCCAGAAGCACCAAACTCGCCAAAGCACTGAACCCCTCCCCGCAACTCTCCCAAAGAGAGCAAATCCAGTACGGTTACGTCAGTCACTATCTATGACATTTGCTTATTCTGTCCACCAAGCTTCATCCCGATTCGTAAACTCCAAGCGTTTTCCAAGATTTCCGATGTCCCCTCCAACTCCCCCCAATGTCAACAGATCTGGTCGGGATTTGAAATAAGAGCTCTGAGACATGAATTCCTTCTAAATATCGAATTCATTAAGATCCGGTCATCCGTTCTTAAGTTAAAAATACCTTAATTTTTCTATTTTTTCCCAATTAACACCCCCCCAGCTCCTCTGTAGAGAACAGATCCGTTCCAATTATGTCAATCATGTATCTAGAACTTGCGCTTGTTGTTCCCATCACGTTTCATCCCGATCTCTCCACTCTAAGCGTTTTCCAAGATTTCTGTTTCCCTCCTCCAACCCCCTATGTCCCCGGATCCAATTCGAGTCGAAAATCGAACACCTATCCGATCACCTATTCGTAAGATAAAAATACCCCAATTTTCACGTTTTCCAAGAATTCCGGTTTCCCCCTCCAATGCCTTCCAATGTCACAGGATCTGCTTGGAATTTAAAATAAGAGCTTTAAAGCACAAGATCCTTCTAAATATAAAATTTCATTAAGATCGGATCGCCCGTTCGTAAGTTACAAATATCTCATTTTTCCGAATTACCCTCCCCCCTCAACTCCACCAAAGAGAGCGGATCCGGTCCGGTTATGTCAGTCTCCTATCTTAGACTTATTTTTATTCTTCCCATCCAGTTTCATCCTGATCTCTCCGCTTTAAGTATTTTCTAAGATTTCCGGCCCCCCCCAACTGCCTCCCAATGACGCTGGATCCGATTGAGATTTAAAATAAGAGATCTGAGTTACGAGGTCCTTCTAAATATGAAGTTTTATGAAGATCCGATCACTCCTTCGTAAGTTAAAAATACGTCATTTTTTCTAGTTTTTCAGAATTAACCCTCCCCCCCCCCCCAATAGAGCGGATCCTTTCCAATTATGTCAATCACGTATCTAAGAATTCTGCTTATTTTTCCCACCAAGTTTCATCCCGATCCCTCCAATCTAAGCGTTTTCCATGATTTTAGGTTTACCCCCCCAAACTCCCTCCAATGTCACCAGATCCGGTCGAGATTTAAAATAAGAGCTTTGAGACACGATATCCTTCTAAATATCTAATTTCATTGAGATCCGATCACCCGTTCGTAAGTTAAAAATTACCTCACTTTTTCCATTTTTTCCAATATTTCAGAATTAACCGCCCCCCCAACTATTCCAAAGAGAGCAGATCCGTTCCGGTTATGTCAATCATGTATCTCGGACTTCTGATTATTTTTCCCATCAAGTTTCATCCCGATCCCTCCACTCTAAGTGTTTTCCAAGATTTTAGGTTTTCCCATCCCAACTCCCCCCAGTGTCACCAGATCCGGTCACGATTTAAAATAAGAGCTCAGAGACACGTTATCCTTCAAAACATCAAATTTCATTAAGATCTGATCAACAGTTCGTAAGTTAAAAATACTTCATTTTTTCTATTTTTCCGAATTAACCGGCACCCCACTCACCCCCAGATGGTCAAATCGGTAAAAGGACTATTTCTAATTTAATCTGGTCTGGTCCCTGATGCGCCTGCCAAATTTCGTCGTCCTAGCTTACCTGGAAGTGCCTAAAGTAGCAAAACCGGGACATACAGACAGACAGACCGACAGACAGACCGACAGAATTTGCGATTGCTATATGTCACTTGGTTAATACCAAGTGCCATAAAAAATCATTATTGCCTTTTAGTCATACAGAATAACAAATCGCGTGGAACATAATTTTTTCTGTTTCCTTTTCAGTTTCACATAAGAAAAATAATCAGGTTTTAAAAAGCCGGGGCTATTCGTCTCTCCAGAAATAGAGGATAATATGATTGGCTTACAATATAAAACACAAAACACAAAACAAAACCTGAGAAACACATAAAACACAAAAAAATATATAAAATGTAATTGTTGCTCTTGTACTACCAATAGCAAAAAAAATTGTACCCATCACATGTTTGAAAATTAACTTTTAGCATAATTTTATTGTTATTTAAATCTTTATTGACGCCTTCAACGAAATCAAGAGTTTAAACCAGTTTAATCAGAATGGTAAGGAGACCGGAAAGGTCTCTTTACCAGTCTTTTAACGGACCGGATTTGTTTAAGAATTATAACATTTTAATTGTCTTTATTTAGATAGTCAATCGGTATGCCCCTATGTCTCTAAGTTAACTAAAAGAAGTTATTTTACATTCAAGAGATTTATAAGTTCAAAAATAAATTATGGGGTGTTTTAATCTTATTTTTTTGTTACAAAAAAAAAATCCGGAAAGTAAGTGTGTTTCAAAGGAAAGTAACGACCTACATTAAACCAAAGACGTGCAAAAATAAAGTCGAATGAAGTCAAACTTGAAACAGATTTCAAAAATTTCAAATTTCAAAAACAAATTGAAACAAATTCAAGCAAATGAGACCCAAAATGAGACACTGTCTTTCTTTTTTGTTTTTGTATTTTTCTTATATTATACTTTATACTTTATTCTTTATACTTTACTATTAATTTATACTTTATTCTTTATACTTTACTATTTTATTCTATATACTTTACTTTATACTTTATACTTTATACTATTTATTATACTTTATATATTATTTATTAAATTTTATATATTGTTTATTATCTATTATTTTTATTTGCGGTTGTGTGATGGGCATTTGTTTCTGTGTTTGTACTGTTGCATTGGTGATTTCTTTTTTCACTATAAATTATAATGAATATTCAATTCATAATAAAGACAAACAGGAATTACCTGAAACAAGAGAAAGGCTAATACCCCCTAAGCCTTTTACAGGGCAGAACTTTATTTGCTCTTACTGCAAACAATTTTTTTCGAGCATTGCGTTTTCAATCGTCATAAAATCAACAGAAAAAGAAAGAAAATTATCATACTAACCAAAATTACTGAAAAACTGACGAAAGTAGACTGACTGTTTATTGCATAATGTTCTTATTCCTACAAGTTTTAGCAATTTTGGATTTATTTCACGCCGTAAAACAGAAAATGATTAAAATACATTTACGCCCATAATATATAAAAAAAGTGTTAATTATATAGAAAATTTAAAATTTATAGATAAGTCGTAAGAATCATGAGATTTTTTTGGAGGGGGGGGGGTCAATGACGGACCAGAAAACACCTTCTTGCGTTGGGGCCTCAATCGGTTAAAGTCATTCTAATGTCAAATTAAATTCATTCAAGATCACATCTACAGTTAAAGTGACTAAAGTTAAAGTTACAAAGTTGAAGTTAAAGTTAAAGTTACAGTTAAATGACTGGTTTATTAGCACTATGCATAAGAAAAGGTAAAGAACACAGTATTGGACTTTGAAGTCCCTACAGGTGGTGCCAATCCGTGTTTCATGGCCCTTTAGCCAGTGAGTGTAGTGGGGGATTGGGGCCAGCCCTCCTGTACTTTGTTCATATATCCTTCTTACCTTCCCCACATGTCCTCAGGTACCCCCATTCCAAAATAAATAATCAATGATACCAGGACTCTACCTCGTGTCCTTACGAACAAAAAGTTTCTAAGTGGAGCGCTCTAACCACTCGGCTAGGCACTATACATAGCTTCTTGTAATTTCAATTCATATAAGTTTATTTAATTCAATAAGAAATAAGACAGCAATAAAAAGTTCTTAAAAGGCCACTCATCGTTAAAATTTGTCACCGAAAAGGGAAAAAAGTTTGTGATTTCTTTTGAAACAGAGTTCTATTACTTTCAGAGTTTGTTGGATTGGTATCAGGTACATCATTTCACATTAATCTGCGATTAGAAAACAAATGACAGCGAGAATCACACATACACAAGCGTGAAAGACAAGAGAAAAAGATGAGAATTTATTTTGGAGGAGGGAAACGTTTTGAAGTATCGAAACATCGATTTCCAAAATAATAATAAGAAAATCACAATGTTTTCACTCGTAATACCTTGGCTTACTATTCACTCTAGATTACTATCTTACTAGTTAGATTATTTGATTACTATCTAGATTCCTAGATTACTATTTACTCTAGATTAAAGGAGGTTGGACTTTTAGTTGCCTCCTTCAAAAACTGAATTTCTTGTTTTCTGTCCCCAACAACCTCCAAATATAAGTATTCTATCTGGTCCTGCCAAAAGCTGTATTTCTGCCTCCCTGAAGTATCTTGGTCGTGCGTTGGTTGGATCTGTTGTAGCCACAATGATACTTATTATAAATACTCCAAGGAAAAAAAAATTACCTCAGTTTTTCATTTGGACTTGAAATATTTATTTTTATAGGCGGTACGGTGTTTTTATAGGTACGGTGTTTTATAGGTTTTATATTTTGTACGGTGTTTTATAGGCGGTACGGTGTTTTTATAGGTACGGTGTTTTATAGGTTTTATACTTTTTACGGTGTTTTATAGGCGGTACGGCGTTGAAATTTGTGAAAAGATGGATGAACTATCAAATAATTTCTGTAAGTAGTCCAGCAAAATTGTTGTTTCTTTATTGTATCTTTAGAATGGTTGTATATCTGTAAGTATGTGTTGATGTATACGTTTAAATTAAGATGTTTTTACTTTAGAGAGGTGGGAGGGAAACCCAAGGACTACTTTCTGCTTATAAACATGCTTTATAAAAGCAGTAATGAAAGACAACGCATTTATGTGCAACATTACTGAAATCAGAGTAGTTTAGACTAACAGGATACAAAAGATTAATATCAAGCCAGTATCCAGGAAATTAGGGGGTTTGAACACCCACTCTTGGAATATTTGTCCAGCTCGCAAAAACATAACAAAAATGAAAATAAACAAATTTTTGATGCGTTTTTAAAATTTTTTTGTAACCCCCCCCCCCCCCAAAAAAATCCTTTTGTATACACCCCAGAAAAAATCCTTTTGTGCCCTCCCCCCCCCCGAAAAAGATCCTTGATACGGCTCTCATTAATATAATCAAGGAACTTGGTTTTTAAGATTCTAACTATGTTAAAGTTTTTAGTCAAGTCTTTGATTGAGCAAATCATAATTTTTCTTTTCTTTTTCCTTGGGGGGGGGGGGGGTATTTAATACACAGCATTCCAAAGAAATTCTGAGACTACACTGGCTGCAGAAAATAGCGAAAACAACTGTGACGCAAAACAGAGGAAACAATTTTATTCAGAGAGAAAAGATAAAAAAACTAACATTTCAGAAGAAATCTGTGCTCCACCCTCCTTAGGTAAAGAAAACCTTGAAGAAATACATCCAAAAAGTAAAACCATTGATACTAGTAGGCATTAAAGATTAGAATAAAAAAATTAAAAATAAAATAAATAAAAATAATGGAAGTCAAAATTCAGAGGATTAGAAGCCACCTTCACACTAGAACGGTAGAAAGAGAACTGATATCAATGAGAATGATTACAGAAGAACGTTTATTCTCTGCTTTAGCTACCTTTTCAATAAAAGTTTTGTTTACTGAAAAAAATTTTAACATTTTCTCGTTAAAATTTTTAACATTAATGCATCCAAAATATCTCAGATTTTCAGGAATGAATATCATTATTACTTTTAGTAATTTTGGTCCTCACGGTGATTTTCTTTCTTCTTTGTTGATGTTTTGATATATAAAACCACATCACTCGAAATAAAAATTGTTTTCAATAAGCGCAATTGTTGTTCCGGCCCTTAGAAATATTAGTTGGCATTAGCTCTGCTCCAGTTTCTGTTCGTTATAAGCTTGAATTATTTCTCGAAATTGTTTCTGCACGTCTTTAGGTTAATGTGGCTCGTCTGTGTTTTTTTTTTTTTTTTTTTTTTTTTGAAAAGCTTCTTCTTCGGAAATTGGTTTTTAAGTTAATATACAGTATAAGGGATTTTGCAAAAAATGGTATTTTTCGAAAAATATTATTCATAAATACTGAATAATTATAAGTGAATAATAATTATTAAGTAAGTGAAATATTATAATAAATAAAATGTATTGTAAATAAATACATAAAATATAATTAATAAAATAATAAATAATAATTATTAATAAATTATAAATAATCTCCGAGACCATACTGCTTTTCCATTTACGAAAAATTGATTGAAGAAAAAACGGGTTTAATTTCTACAAAGCAGTGAACAAAATAAAATATAAGAACTACACTTTAACTAAAAAAAATAAAATACTCCGAATATTTCGGCCCCACGTCTCAAATAAATTCGGAATAATTTTTAAATCGTAGCTTACCTTGTAAACCGTGTCATCACTTCTTTTTATCCGAATTCACAGTCTGTATCGCCTGCGCAGAACCAAACAATATTTTAGCTGTGACCTGCACCTTTGCTCCCCACTGATTGACTCCAATATTGTTATTATTTGAATCCAAAAAACGACGAGATTCCGAATTGAGCTTTGATGGAGCTTTAGCTGAAGTGTCCTTCATGACTAATTTAACTTTCTCAGGTATTATTTTGTATTTAAAGCTTTCTCCAATCAGTGAAGTTTAACACAATACTCCTTCAAGAAAAAAATTTAATGATCTTTGATGTTGCATAAGATGTAATCAAACAATGATTAAGCAAAAAACAGGAAAAATACGGTCTTTGAAGTTGAAGTTTGGAAAATAGGTTTTTGACGTTGTATACAACACAAGCAAACAATGACCATAAAACCGTACTAGAGAAATAAGGTTAGAAACTAAAAGCAACAATATAGATTCTGGCCATGATCTTCGGGAGATAAATTTCTATGATGGATCAAGGCCCATTTTTTTTTCTCTTTTTTCTACTTTGTAATATATTGGGTCGAAAATAAATAAAAAGTTCACAAGATATATTTTGATGCATTGTTATCATTTTTATATTGTATTTATAATTTAAAGAGGTTTACCACCCTTGGAGTGGCTTACTTTTTCAAAATGCTTGGTTTATTCGAGTTTTTAGTTTGTACACATTTTCTCCTGTTTTTGTATCTGTCTCTTTTTCTTTTTCTTTCTTTTTCCTATACTCCATCGTTTTGCCCTGTATTTTTTTGGGTTAAGAAATAAATTAGTTAATAAATTAAACCCATTGCAAAATTCCACCCATTCACAGATAGTTCTGGAAAGATTCAACATGTACAGAATTTTATTAACGTAAAATCTTACATGACAAAATTAAACCCAATCAAAATTGAACTGGACAGAATTTAGTCAATATGAAACCTATTTAACCTATTTTGAACCTATTGAACCACTGAACCATTGAGCCCTTTTAAGCCTATTCCACACGTTAATATAAAAGCTTGAGAGTTCAAGTCCTAATTGGAGCCATTGCCGGTCAGTTTTTTTTTGTATGTCTAGTGAAAAATTTTCGTTCTAAAATTCCTACCATAATTCAAGTACAACTTCGTTAATGTAAAGTCTGATGCTTTACATAAAATTAAATTAACATGATCCAGCGAAACAGAAATGGAGAAATGCAGACAAAATTTCAAGTAGGAATAGGGAGAATTACCATTTTGGCTGGGAAGGAGAAAGTAAGTTAATCGTCACTATCATACTTAAAGGCCTTGTCTAAGGTTTTCGCACTTCACAAATAATTCAAAATATACTCTGACACCCAGGAGAAAATTGCCATGGTACCCCCCCCCATGATTATTCTTTGTCTTGTGGATTCAAAAAATTACTTTTTAGCATTTGATTAAAAAATACCTTTAATAGGTATTTCATTGAAAAATTCGAAAAACAGCTAAATCCCCCTCCATTTCTTAGATTCTGTAAATCTCTTTTTGCCCCTCCCTCTTATGAACAAACCTCTCGTTTATGAACTAACGTCCTTGTCAACAGGACAATGTATGTTTAGTCACACTGTGATACTCATAGTCAACATGGCCACTCATAACAACTCATAGTCAACATAGTCAAACATAGTCAAACATAGTCAACTCATAATCAACATATCAATCCTTCTTTGAGAATACTTAAAATGTTGGCCAAACTTAGGTTGTTGGCAATTGTCTCAAAAGTATAAAAATGTAATATACGACATTTAACATAAAGGAGCGTCATGGCTGCAACAAAAATTCATGGCTGCAACTGATTCAGTTGCAACTGATTCACCCTTGATAACATCGTAAGAGCTTGAACCAGGAACAGTAATGTTTACCATCACCAAAGGGAGGACGAAATGACGTGTATCGTCCCAGTTACCTCTAAAGGTCGTATCTGATCTTATGACACTTCTGAGATATATAACCCAACCCATTTGCTAAGCTACTCTCAAAGGGAGGATCAGCAGGGTTATGTATGCTCAGTCACTTTGATGGCCCTCCCACGAAGGCCTTACCTGACACTTTGGCAGGGGTCAGTCATTTGACGGCCCTTCCCATCCTTCTTAGTTGCAAATTTGGGCAACTTATTTTTCATGCTAATATGGAGGACTAGTCATGTACTTGTTGCTTTTCTGGTGTGACACCGCCAGCAAATTGCCCAGGTTGTGATAGGTGCTACCTGGAACGTTTTTTTTTATTACCAAAAAAAGTTTGGTAATTTTTTACCAAAATTTAAACGATAATATTGCCCATTCTCTTATTCTTTTCTCATTTTTTAACGTATTATTGTTTCCCAGAAGAGAAGAATCGCTGCCCCACCATACCCCCCCTGCTGATGTCCAGGTGTCCTGGTTGGAAGGGGCGTTAGGGGGGCGGAGGAGGCACTTTCCAGAGGCGTAGAAATTCTAGAAGTGCAAAATTTTAAATAAATAATCTCTAACCGTTGAAAACATTTTGGAATTTTTGAAATTTAATCTTTATCAGAATGAAGTTCACGAACTTCAGTATATGAAAAAAAAAAAATCAACACTGGCTCATTTCCTTTAAGGGACATATAGATATGTAAAACCTATAAAAATTTGGCTTACTAATTTTTGGGAGAGAGGAGGGGGGCTAATCAATTTTTCGCCCCAGGTAAAAGAGACAAGAACCGTCATTGATTCTGGTAGGTCTTGGAAGAAAAAAGGGAGGACTTATTAAAAAACTGACCCAAAATGCTTAGTTTAAAGATAAAAATTACATCAGGATTCTTAATTATTGCATATCTCAAAATGCATAATTAATTAATCAATCAAAATAAGGAACATGATCAAGTAAATATTGTTAATCCAGCAAAGAAAGAACGGTGAAAACAAATGCTAAAATATCAACCACTTAATTACCCTCTTCTAATAAAGTATTAATGGTGAAAACAAATGTTAAAAAATCAACCACTTAATTACCCTCTTCTAATAACTGTTACGCTAGGGCAGGCTACTTGGGTAATACTTTCAATTTCTTTTTAAGGTCTACTAATCTCATAAATGATTATTCATTAGCTTATCAGGATAGATTGTTAATTTCTTTTTCTTTGGCTTTGACAATAAAATTAAGTGCTAAGACCAAGGTTATTGCTGAAATTAATTATGTGGCATTTCAGAGCGTCATCAAAAAGAAAGGAAATTGTTTGCAGAGACATTATTATAATTTGATTTGCGAAATTTCTACAATTTCCAAACAAGGAAGATTCTCACCGTGAAGTGAAATCTTTTCCAAAAATCGAACGTTTACAAAAGAAATAGATTGAAACTAATTATGTCTTTTTTCAATCACCATTAAAAGGTAGGGAAATTATTTATTAAAACAAAATTATAATTTGGTTTGCAAAATTTCGGTGATTTATAAACAGCAATGCTTTTTTGCCATAAAATGATGTTTTTTTTTTCAAAAAATCAAGCTTAAGAAAAGACCAAAACAACAACAAGCAAATTTTCGGTTTTAAAATATTTTGGCAAATACTTAATTTGTTTTCTTTAAAGTAAGGATATAATGAAGTTGGTGCTAAAGCTTGGATACGAATAAGGTATATGATCAAATTTTTGGGGAGGGAATAACAGAAATTGGCAGAGCCCAACAATAAAAAAACAAGAGTTTTAATAAGATATGCCCTTTATTCAAGAAACTTAAGTTTTTTGGATGCAAATTCTGTGCTCTCCTGAATGTATGCTTAGCAAAATAAATATGACGAATGTTTTTGATATGACGAATCTGCTTTTGATATGACGATTTATTTTGATATGACGATAAATATGACGAATGTTTTTTGATCATAAAATATGACGAATGTTTTTGGGCTAGCAAAACTATGTCTAAGCGTTGATGCAACCGAATTGCTATGCATTATATACAAAGCCGTATCCAGCGGGAAAGGGTGAGGAGCAGGGGCACCGACATAAAATTTTCCGGGGGGGCCAAAATTTCAGTGGGGGTTGGGTGACAGGGAACATATTTCAGGAAATGCTTTGGTAGGAATAAGTTTATTTTTAAATACTTTTAGGAAAAAACTCTCAGATAAAAATATCAATTAAATTGCATGCAAAATGAAACAAAATACAATAAATTTTAAACGACAAGGATCCTGGAAAAGGGATTAATTTATTTCATCAGTAATACATTTAATTGTTATGCGTTTAACCTTAAGAGAAAATCAAACTCAAACCAACAATTACAGATAGATTTATTTCCTCCGTAGATTATAAGAGATGTAGACTTGTCTTTTTGCAACTTTCTACGCCTTAGAATACTTTACAGAAGAAGTAGAGATGCTAAAAAATCACCCTGCCTGCATAGATACCAGGTTTTGATTTTACAACGGCCATGTAAAATGTACCCCTTCCAAAACGGGACAATTCACCCCTCGAACTTAAGCCCCTTACATATTCAGACATTAAAAAAATAGAATAGCGAAAGAAAAACAAAATTTATACCCTCTTTGTTTTTATTGTCCTATTCAACCGAATAAAATGAATAAGTTAAAATTTCCTCATAAGAGAATCTGAACAAATAGTCAAACAGTTCGTGGCAACGAATTGTAGTAAGGAGCGACCCGGCTCAATAGTAACTGCGATTCTAAAAAACGGAATTTCGATGCCAATAGTTACATCAAAAGAATGAATCGACGAAACATCGTCGATTCATTATTTATTATTATTATTATTTAAGAATTAACGACGCTTCTTGACTACTATGGTCCCTGCGTCGGCCCTGCAGTGCATTCCTGCAGCGTGATTCGATCTCTGGGTCCCGTATTACCAAGCTAAGGTCAAATCCACTGCGCCACCACAGGACACATTACGAACAGAAATTACTTTGTATATGAAAGAGGCTGCATCCTCATCAACGCCCCGCTCTTTACGCTAAAGTGTTTTACTGTTTTAAAAAGAAGAATTGAGAGACAGAGTCGAACTTTAGCGTAAAGAGCGGGGCGTTGATGAGGAAGCAGCCTCTTTCATATACGAAGTAATTTCTGTTCGTTTTAAGTTTTAATGTCGCTCCTTATTTTCAGTTAAAAAACTTTTTTTTTTATTTAATATTAACAAGGAACTTGTAGCAAAATTACTATTCACCGCCAATTTTTTAAGTATATTCAAATTTTATCCGAAATTGATATTGCAAATGTAAACACAGGACGGTTCTAATCAACATACAATTACTGACTTACACATTTTAAAAGCAATTAATCAGGGATTTAAGGGACCGGAACCTCAAATTACATCTTGGTTAGGCCAGGGTATAATTTGATAATCAGAAATTCAATTATAAGGAGCTGTTTAAATGAAAGCAAGGAACAGATTTGAAACATATTTGAACTGATTTTTCTTCATATGAAGGGGGCAGTCTCCTTCTAAGCTCCTAACTCTTTAGTGTGAAGTTTGGCTTTTTTCAAATTTTAAAGAAAATTTGCAATTGGAAAGATAAGATTTTTCAAAGCACTAATTAACTTTTGTTTAATGAGCAAGGTGTTGAGAAGGGGCAGTCCCCCTTATATACAGAGTAATTTATATATTTTTTTGTTAAGTTCTAAACTTGCTCCTTACTATATTTCAAAAACTTTTTCTATTTGTTTAATTACATTACATGAAAATTTGATGTTTTATAAATACAATACTTTTGGTAACGCAGAAAAACGATTATTATTTCAATGATTATTGGAATTTGATGGGTAATCAAAGAGTTCGTGATAACGAAATGTAAGGAGCGACCCGACTCAATAGTAGCCGAAACTCTAAAAAACGGAATCTTGATACCAATAGATATATCAAAAGAATTGGCTTGTTATGCTGATTCTAAATATATAAGTTTCATTAAGTTTAGTCGTGTCCATCAGAGCCAGAGAATATTTGACTGATTTTCGAAAAAAGGGATAAAGACCCCCTCGAAGTCATAGAATTCTTATGAAAATCACACCATCGGAATCAGCATATCAAAGAACCCTTATGTAGAAGTTTCAAGCTCATATCTCCAGAAATGTCGATTGGGGTGATCGTATCGACCCAGTAGGCCTAAAACGTCAAGACAGGGCTCATTGTAACGAAAATGAAAAGTACTAGTGTCCTTTTCAAGTGACCAAAAACTTGAGGGCAACTAGGCCCCCTCCCGCTACTTTTTTCCCAAAATCGTCCGATCAAAATTTTTAGATAGCTTTTTTCTTCAGCACAGTTGAAAAGCCCAAAAACTCTTTACAGATGAAATTACCCTCTAAATCCCCCAAGGAAAGATTTTTAAGTTGTAAAATTTACTTATTGTTTTGTTTGTTATTGGGAAGTATGTATACATTTTTCGGGTGGGGAGGAGAATTTTCTGCCGAGACCCTTTTGCAAGGGGAAAATTTTCCAAGAAGAGGGAAATTTGCAGGGGGTGAACTTTTCAAGGGAAGTTTTATGCTGGGTGAATTTGTCAGAATTCGAATATGAAATTTCTTTCTATGTCTTGCTTTCTCTTCATTGATTCAATTTTAGGCGTGGAGATGTTAAGGGTGATTGTCCGGGGTAAATTTTCACCTCGATCGAATATTTCAGAGGATATTTCTTTGGGTAGGGGGATTTTTCCATGGAGGTGGGGCCAGGTATCCTGGCGCTATTTAAAAAACGATCAGAAATTAAATCTAAAAAAACGAATTTTTTCAACTGAAAGTAAGGAGCAACATTAAAACTTAAAACGAACAAAATTTACACTTATATGAGGCGGATTGCCCCTCCTCAACACCTCACTTTTTACGCTAAAGTTTAAATTTTCCCCCAATTCTCTACGAACAACTGCTGAAACACAAGGGTTGTTTAATTAGAACAATAAGCAATTTTTTATAAAGTGCCGAAAAACTGTGGCGTTAAGAGAGAGGTGATGAAGAGGGGGGCAAACCTTTCATATATGTACTAATTCCTGTTCATTTTAAGTTTTAATATAAACTTAAAATGAATTTTAAATGCTGATTTTAAAGTGTGGTGAAATAGCGCTTTCTGGGGCTATGATAAGAAAAAGGTTGAGATGGCTAGGGTATGTTCTGCGGATGAGAGATGACATTTTGCCTAAGATTGTCCTTTTCGGCCAACCGTCTTGGGCTAAGCGGAAAGCAGGTTGTCAGCTAAAAAGAATATTTTATAAAAAAAAAAATTCACTAAAAAAATATCATCTTTTTATTGGCTTAAATTTTCACATAGAAAACCCATGCGGTTAAATTTAACTTTTCATCCTTTTTATTGACTTCGTGTTAACAGTTCGTGTTCGTGATAAACAGTTCGTGTTAACGAGCTGTAGTAAGGAGCGACCCGGCTCAATAGTAACCAAAAAAAAATTTTTGAACCAATAGCTACATCAAAAGAATCGCATTTTAATGCTGATTTTAAACATATAAGTTTCATCAAGTTTAATCTTACCCATCAAAAGTTACGAGCCTGAGTAAATTTTCCTTATTTTAGAAAATAGGGGGAAAAAACCCCTAAAAGTCACAGAATAAAAATCACACCATCAGATTCAGTGTATCAGAGAACCCTATTGTAAAAGTTTCAAGCTCCTATCTATAAAATGTGGAATTTTGTATTTTTTTGCCAGAAGGCAGATCACGGATGCGTGTTTATTTGTTTGTTTGTTTGTTTTTTTTTTCCAGGGGTGATCGTATCCACCCACTGGTCCTAGAATCTTGCGAGAGGGCTCATTCTAAAGGAAATGAAAAGTTTTAAGTGACCAAAAAATTGAGGGCACCTAGGCCCCCTCCCACGCTATTTTTTTCCCAAAGTCAACGGATCAAAATTTTGAGATAACCATTTTGTTCAGCATAGTCGAAAACCATAATAACTCCATAATAACTATGTCTTTGGGATGACTTACTCCCCCACAGTTCCTGTGGGAGGGGCTGTAAGTTACAAACTTATACCAGTGTTTACATACAGTAATGGTTATTTGGAAGTGTACAGACGTTTTTCAGGGGGATTATTTTGGTTTGGGGGATTGAGGGGAGGGGGCTATGTGGAAGGATCTTTCTTTGGGGGACAATGTCATGGGGGCAGAGAAATTCAATGAAGGGGGCGCAGGATTTTCTAGAATTATTATAAAAAAACAATGAAAAAATAAATATGAAAAAGTTTTTTCAACTGAAAGTAAGGAGCAGCATTAAAACTTAAAACAAACAGAGATTATTAGGCATATGAAGGGTTCCTCTCCATCTAAATACCTCACTCTTTACGCTAAAGTATTTTTAGTAATTTCGACTATTTATTATACGGCTTTTCTGGTTCAGGGGTCATTCTTAAAAAGTTCGGACAAAATTTAAGCTTTAGTGTAAAGAGTGAGGTATTAGTGAGGGGACTGACCCCCCCTCATTTACATAATAAAAAGATAAGAATATAAAAGTTCGGTACGTAGGTTAATTCTTAAGTTACATATATTTTTTACTAATAAAAACGTTCGTTAAAGATTAAAAGCTCTAGTTGCCTTTTTGAGTAACCGAAAAATTGGAGGGCAACTAAGCCTCCTTCCCCATCCCTTATTTCTCAAAATCGTCTAATCAAAACTAAGAGAAAGTCATTTAGCCAAAAAAAGAATTAATATGCAAATTTCATTTTAATAATTTATGTGCGGAAAACCAAAATCAAACATGCATTAATTCAAAAACGTTCAGAAATTAAATAAAAAAGAACTAGTTTTTTTTTCACTGAAAGTAAGGAACGACAAAAAAATTTAAAACGAACAGAAATTACTCCGTGTATGAAAGGGACTGTTCTCTTCTCAACGCCCCGCTCTTTCCGCTAAAGTTTTTTACTTTTTAATAAAGTAGAATTGAGAGAAAGAGTCAAACTTTTAGCGTAAAGAGCAGGGTGTTGAGAAGGGAAAAGCCCCTTTCATACACGGAGTAATTTCTGTTCGTTTTAAATTTTAATGTCGTTCCTTACTTTCAGTTAAAAAAAAAAAAAAAACTAGTTATGGCACTTGGTATTAACCAAGTGATATATAGCAATCACAAATTCTGTCTGTCTGTCGGTCTGTCTGTCTAATAATTCTGAAAAATTAGAAAAAATGAGGTATTTTTGTGAGGTATTATTTTGTCTGTCTGTCTAATAATTCTGAAAAATTAGAAAAAATGAGGTATTTTTAACTTACGAACGGGTGATCGGATCTCAATGAAATTTGATGTTTAGGAGGATATCGTGTCTTAGAGCTCTTATTTTAAATCTCGACCGGATCTGGTGACATTGGGGGGGGGGGATTTGGGAGGGGGAAACCTAAAACTTGGAAAACACTTAGAGTGCAGGGATCGGAATGAAACTTGGTGGGAAAAATAAACACAAGTCCTAGATACATGATTGACACAAACGGAACGGATCCGCTCTCTTTTAGGTAGTTGGGGTTATTTCTGAAAAATTAGAAAAAATGAGGTATTTATAACTTACGAACGGGTGATCGGATCTCAATTAAATTTGATATTTAGAAGGATATCGTGTCTCAGAGCTCTTATTTTAAATCCCGACCGGATCTGGTGACATTGGAGGGGGGGGGGGGAGTTGGGAGGGGGAACCTAAAACTTGGAAAACACTCAGAGTGGAGGGATCGGGATGAAACTTGGTGGGAAAGACAAGCACAAGTCCTAGATACATGATTGACATAACCGGAACGGATCCGCTCTCTTTGGGGTAGTTGGGGGAGGGGTTAATTCTGAAAAATTAGAAAAAAGAGGTATTTTTAACTTACAAACGGGTGATCGGATCTCAATTAAATTTGAGATCGTGTCTCAAAGCTCTTATTTTAAATCCTGACCGGATCTGGTGACTTTGGTGGAAGTTTGGGGTGGGGGAGCCTAAAATCATGGAAAACGCTTAGATTGGAGGGATCGGGATGAAACTTGTTGGGGAAAATAAGCAGAAGTCTTACATACGTGATCTAAATAATTGGAACGGATCCGCTCTATTGGGCGGGGGGGGGGGGGGTTGCTAATTCTGAAAAATAAGAAAAAATTACGTATTTTTGACTTACGAAGGAGTGATCGGATCTTCATGAAACTTCATACTTAGAAGATCCTCGTAACTCAGATCTCTTATTTTAAATCTCAACCGGATCAAGCGTAATTGGGGGGTAGGCAGTTGGGGGGACCGGAAATCTTAGAAAATACTTAAAGCGGTGAGATCAGGATGAAACTAGATGGGAAGAATAGAAACCTGTCTAAGATACGTTACTGACATAACCGGGCCGGATCTGCTCTCTTTGGTGGAATTGGGGGGGGGGGGTAAATTTGAAAATTGAGGTATTTGTAACTTACGAAAGGGTGACCAGATCTTAATGAAATTTGATATTTAGAAGAATCTTGTGCTTTAAAGTTCTAATTCTAAATTCCGACCAGATCCTGTGACATTGGGGGGAGTTGGAGGGGGAAACCGGAATTCTTGGAAAATGTGAAAATTGGAGTAATCTTATCTTATGAATAGATGATCGGTTCTTAATGAAATTTGATTTTTAGAAGGAATCCATGTCTCAGAGCTCTTATTTCAAATCCCGACCAGATATTTTGACATTGGGGGGAGTTGGAGGGGGAAATCTTGGAAAAACACGTGGAGTGGAGGAATCGGGATGAAGCTTGGTGGATATAATAAACAAATGTCCTTGATATGATTGACAGAACCGTACTGGATTCGCTCTCTTAGGAGGAGTTGGGGGGGGGGGTGTTCAGTGATTTGGCGAGTTTGGTGCTTCTGGACGCGCTAGGACGATGAAAATTGGTAGGCGTGTCAGGGAGCTGCACAATTTGACTTGATAAAGTCGTTTTCCCAGCTTCGACCATCTGGGGGGCTAAAGGGAGAGGACAAATTAGGTATTTATAACTTACGAGTGGGTGATCGGGTCTCAATGAATTTTGATATTTAGAAGGACATCGTGACTCAGAGCTCTTATTTTAAATCCTGACCGGCATTAAGCCTCTTATTTTCCTTTTTAAATCAATCTATTGATTCATAGAATTTTGTTAGGGCTCATACCATGTGATCTCTTGGCTCTTAGCTCTTCTCGCCTCGTCACAAGTGCCATATGAGCCCTTAGCTCTTGTTTTTTTTTTTATTTAATCAATTAAAAAGTAACTAATTACAAAAACTACTCAAAACAATAGGCTACTTACAAAAACTAAGATATAAACTCCCATCATGCAGTTCTGTTGGGCGGATATTTTTTCACAATATCGACAAATCCAAAATTGGCAATCAAACACCAAAATATTTAATGCCTTTAGACTCAATTGTTTATAAAAAGTAACGCATTATCAAAGTAGTTTGTTAAAAGTAAATCATTAAAACTAAAATTAAGAAAATCAAGTAAAATTTTCTAATTTGATATTTTTAATATAATTTTGAATGCCAAAAATTAATATATTCGACGCCTTTATGCTTCATAACAGCACAAAAATAAATCTTTTTCAAAGTGACAACTAGATGAATACAGACACTTCTGAAAAAAAAAATGACAATAAAATAAAAGAAAAAAGTATTCGTTCAGAGGGAAAATACAGAAATTCCCACAATTCTGTCTAGGAGAATAATTTCTGATTATATGGGTTTCATATATCGGCTCATGGGTATTCTTGCAATACAAGCAAATGTTGATGGTATATTTTTACCGAAATATCCTTTACTAAGTTGTTTTCTTTGTGTTTTTTTTTATAATTATGCGAACTTTCTTGTGTACTAATAACTGCATTAATTACTAAAAAACTAATAGATATTTAGGATTACCATAAAAAGCTGATTTTTTCATTAAATGTTATCAATAGTTAGGCTCTTAATCTTTCGTTTTTGACAGGGATCGATATTTACCTACCATTCATTATTATGAAAAACTGATTTTGTTTTTGCTCTAACCAAATTATATAAAAAAAATGTTAGGGGAAAACTGGAAATGGGTCAACCAGTCACAAATTAGAATTTAAATTTTCCTTATAAAAATCTATTGGCAGGCAGCCAACAATGGGGCAACAGACATTTTTTCCTGGTTTTGCCCTATTTAGCTCTTTTTCCTTTGGTTTCCTTATAATTACTTTATAGTCCCAAATTTTCAGGAGAGAATGGCCCCCCTACCGGCGTCTATAGTGAGGAGGCTTAAATTCCCCTCTACGAAATGTGCACGTAAAAACGTAGCAAAATGAATAGAAACAAATTTCTGATGTGATTTTAGAGTTTATTGCACCCCCCTCCCACAGACCCAGAAAAAGTTAAACCATGAATACAGCCGGATTTACCACATTCATACCATATTTAATTTAAATTAATATTGGTAGGGAGGTCGAAGGGAGAGATTGGATTTTGGAAATTTTGAGAAGTAAATGTTATTTAAGTATAAATAATATTGGAAAGTTCGTCCGGATAGGTATGAGGTATCGTGATGTTTTCTTAAATAATTAGTTTTAGTGTCTTTTAAGTCTATGTTTTGTTGCTGTATTTTTTCGCTTGTTTTGTGTATGTCACCACGGCCCAATTGGGCTTTCGTGCGAATAAATCTATCTATTTATTGACTAGTAAACACTATACT